>NC_059437.1:10339881-10454881 GCF_021028975.2 Sphaerodactylus townsendi
TGATACTTAGGTTGCGCAAACCCCTTGTCTCAATTGTGCACAATATGCTCCTTAACAATGCCACTGCCAGTAATCTGTAAAGCATTGAAGCATTTGGGGAGTGGAGGAGGATCCCATTGTATGAGATCTGTAATGGGACAGGTAAAATGCCAACGTACCACAGAATGTATAGATCTTTGGTGTGTCTTCTCGATTTCATATTTGTTCCTGTCTAGATGGAACTTGGCTATTTGACTGTAAGTAATTGTTGTCAGGATAATTCTGGAGACAGTTTGCAATGCCAACCATTGATGTACAGCTACCTAAGATCTGGCTTGTAAATGCTGTTGGACAAAGTGTCAGTGTTGAAGCATTGTGGCCTTTTCCTTAGGGCCTTTCCACTTTTCTCCTTATGCCGCCGCCATCAGCGCAGCTGCTCTCGAAGCGACGCGGCATCCCTGTATACTTGGCATCGCCTAAGCGCCCCGCACGACCTGCGCTGGGTCATCATCAGCATACCGCTTTCTCCAGAAGCGCCAGGGATGCCAGCGGGCCGAGGGCGCTTAACAGCTGCAGCGTCGAAGGTTGGCGGCTGTCACCGCCTCTCGGTTAAGAAGAGGAGTGTCAGGGGACCCTGCTTACTTCTTCCCTCATGGCAGTAGCCATTTGGCTTAAGTGGGTGAAAGGCCTCCGGGAAAGGAGAAGTTGGCCACAAAAGAAGTTTTCATCCAGCATTGGCAGTATTGGAATATGATGAAGTACTGTATTAGAATATGATGTCCCGGAATATGATGAAGTCATCAGAGGCTGTTAGGCAAACATTTTGCTTAGTCTGTGTTTGAATGATTAGAAGTTTGTGTAGTTTTAATTGAGTGTATTATGAATGTTAACTTTCTGAAATGAACTTGGCTGCTTTTCATAGTATATGTGTTTTAAAATTATGGTATTTCGTTTTGTAATAATCAATGCTGTTTTTGAAATCGGGGGGTGGGTGGGTGTCTCCTCAAAACCAGATTTTTTCCAACAACTTTCTTTGGGGTCGTTCTATCCATTTTTGCCTGATCTGTTTACATTCTCCAAACCAAATGAGCTTTTAGTTGCTTTAGTAACCAAAGTGAATCTGCCCTCTTCAAATGTCACAGAAATCTAAGCTTAAATTAAATATTTACATTTATGCCACATGTTAATACGTGTGCGTATAAACCCTAGCTGTTTAATCCTACTGCACGCAAAAACAAAGGAAAAGATATAGATGTGTCTAAGCCATTTGGAAATCTCGTACATTTCGTACAAGAAGCACTATGTACCTTTTGTTTTGAAAAGGGTAAATTAGCAAGAGGAAGAAGTATGCTTTGAAGAAGAGAGAGTCAGCTAGATTATTGTTCTTCAAGATGATGGGGTAAGCCCACCATACAGGTGGATCACCGTGCTGTTTTCCATGGAGCAGCACAATTTACTTAATTAAACTATGAGGATAATTAATTTTGAAACATTTTATCAATTAGAAAATTACACCAACTAGTTCTTTTATTATTTAGTCCATTTCTAGACTGATTTTTGGACTCCACTAGAGCTCCATCATGGCTAATCATGCGCCATCGTCATTGCCGCTCGCCGCCGCCGCTGGTAAAATTAGATCTATCATCATCATCATCATCATCATCATCATCATCATCATCATCATCACACAAACAGACAAAGTACTGCCACATAATATAACAGACATCACAGTGATCGAGGACATCCAGGAACTATGATCTATGGCATAGGTGTCAAACTCGCGGCCCTCCAGATGTTATGGACTACAGTTCCCATCATCCCCTGCCAGCATGATCCTGGCAGGGGATGATGAGAACTGTAGTCCATAACATCTGGAAGGGTCACAGTTCTGACACCTATGATCTAAGTGGTCATTCCTAGTCTTAAGGCCCTTCAGGATGGATAAGTTCTGAAATCAGTTCCAGAATACAAGCGGTGCAGATTGCCCATTTTCATTTTTTCTATTCATTTGCTCATTCCTACCCTACTAAAAATAGACATCTCCACTGATAAAACACTGCAAAAAATATTTTTGCTGTGAGTGTATGACTGTAAGCTTCAGTCTCATCCGGTGACATAGACTCCTCAATTTCCTGGCACAGGACCACATTTAGCAATCCATATGAAATTGTTTCAATATGAAATTCTGTATATTTCCCAAAACTACCTGCCATCAACAATTAATCACGGGGCTTTAAAAACTTTTTTCCTCACTCATAATAGTCAGAATCGCAGTCGAAGAAAGAGGACTCCACATGAGAGGAAAGATGTCATGAACTGCTTCATCGAAATAATTAAATATTTCATTTGTGTATCAATGTAAATACTTTCTCCCTGTCCCTTTTCCTCACAATTCCCCTATGAGGTAGGTTAGACTGACAGTGTGTGTCCCTTTCTGCTCAGCACAAATAAAGCATCTTGAGGATGTCAAAAGAAGTATTTTGGGGATGAACTCCGCACAGGTTTTTCCCCCAAAACATCTTCAGAATGTTTTATTTGTTCTCAACCAGGGTTTTTTACAAGAAGAGTTTGCATTTATATCCCCTTCTCTCCTGTAGGAGACTCAAAGGCTTTGGCTTACAAACTCATTTCCCTTCCCCCCTCACAACAAACACCCTGTGAGGCAGGTGGGGCTGAGAGAGTTCAGAAGAACTGTGACTAGCCCAAGGTCACCCAGCTGGCATGTGTGGGAGTGCACAGGCTAATCTGAACCCTCCAGATAGGCCTCCACAGCTCAAGAGGGGCAGAGAGGGGAATCAAACCCGGTTCCTCCACATTAGAATGCACCTGCTCGAACTGGCATAATGTCCATTGGGCAAGGTGGGCAGCTGCCCAGGGCATCACCTTGTGGGGGGCATCAAAATGCTGGGTTCGTTTTTGGGTATTTTAGTGGTTTTCCATTTATGGCCTGCAGGGGGTGCAATTGTTAGGCTAAGCGGCAACTCAAAAAATTCCTCTTTGAAGCTGTATCATCAGGAGACTGTCCTTTTGCTACCCCCCCCCCCCAAGTTTGGTGAGGTTTGATTTAGGGAGTCCAAAGTTATGGACTCCCAAAGGGGGTGCCCCTATCCCCCATTGTTTCCAATGGGAGCTAATAGGAGATGGGGGCTACAGTTTTGAGGGTCCACTAACTTTGGCCCCCCTAGAACCAAACTGCACTCAAACTTGGGGGGGAATATCATTAGGAACAGTCTCCCCTGATGGAAGACCCCTGAAAGTTTTGAGACTGTGACTTCAGGAAATGTGCCCCACAGCCTGCAACCCCATAGACAGCAATGCAGAAAACCTCAACGTGCCAGAACAAAAGATTCTTGGGCAAAATTTCTAGGAAGTTCCTGCAGGGGTGCATTTTTTTGGATGTTATCAGCACCAAAATTTCCCAGGGTATCATCTGGAGATGATGGCACCCCCCCAAGTTTGGTGCAGTTTACCAGGGGCCAAAGTTAAGGACTCTCCCTCAAAACTGTAGCCCCCATCTCCTATTCGCTCCCATTGGAAACAATATGGGATGGGGCACTCCCTTTGGGAGACCATAACTTTGGACCCTTGAGCCAAATCTCACCAAACCTGGGGAGTAGCATAAGGACAGTCTCCTTGGATGATATGCGCTGAAATTTCTTGGTGCTGATATGTCTAAATCAAATGCACCTCCTGCTGGCACCTAATGTCCTGGTGCAAAAGAAATTTGAGGGTCGTGGTGGAGAGGGTCGCCCCATGGGGGGGGGCATCCAACTCAGGTTTTGCCCAGGGCTACAGTTTGCCCAGGGCTGCCTCGTTACACCCCTGCCTGCTCTTAACCACTATGCCACTGCTGCTCCTAAAAAATCAGCAATCTTTTTACCCCAAGATGGGGTCAAGATGTTTTCTGCTTTGCATTGTGTAGGGAAATGTGCCTTTATTTTTTTTTTCCCGCCCACTCTTCAAAGCCTTCCCTTCTGCTTTCGCTATTTTCTCCCAACTTGTGATTCTTCTGTTCTATCTTCCTCCATTTACTGAAGATGGACAATGGAGGTTTCCTCTGCGTGCAGCTCATCCATGTGGGATTTTTCAGTATAAAATGTATGAATAAAATTAGTTTGATGTCCTGCACACATGCCATTTTTCTTTTTCTTTTTGTTTTGAGAGGGAGGCGTCTTCAAAGCTACAGTGACATGATAATGAGAATCTGCGATGTGTGGATATTTTGAGTCATCATAGCTTCGAAGACACCTCCTTCAAGAGAAAAAACAACATGTCCGCGGGGTCGCTGGTCCAAACTAACTTTATCCATGGACTTTATACAGTGAAATGGCATGTGGAAGAACTGAAAGCAGAAGAAACCTCAATCACAAACCTTCAGCAAATGGGCAGAGAATTACAAGCAGTAGAAAATGTGGGCGTGAGTGAGAACTAGTGGGGACGGGAATGTGGGGAAAAGAACTGCTTTCCCTGGCAATGCTTTCATTTGTCTATGCTACGTGGACAAAAAAAAAGTCGAAACAGTTCTTTTTAAAACATCTGCAAGATGTTTTATTTGTTCTCTGCTAAAAGGGCCCCGGTAGACTCATCCAAAGTCAGAAACCCATCGTGATATTCACGACTAAACGGGGATTTAAATACTCAGTTCATATCTCCACATGAATCTCAGAATCCAAAGTAAATTCTGGTTTCTCAGATACTCTGGCCTTGTGGGTTCCTTCCGTGATAAGCCAAAACAGCTCTGGGATGGCAAAAGCTGTCCCCAGGGAGCTGTTCAAGATGCGTGCAGCTGTTTCCACAGCCGCTGCCTCTTCGCTTCCTCCCCGAAATGGCTGGATGCCACAGCTTCAACCTCAGCCCCTCGAAATGCGAGGTTTTGTGGAACAGTGGCTGTGCAATGGCAGCGCCTGGAAGGCGCCATCCCTTCCTTGTCCCAATCAACTTATCTTTCCTCTGTGACCGTACGCGATGTCGTTTTAAAATTCTCGTGGACACGCTCTGCCCCAAGCTTTACTCTGGAAACGGTCATGCAGGTAAGCATGTCCCCTGGCTCGCCATCAGCCAGACAGCCGCAGAGAAGGTGTTGATCGGGCTGACTTCCAGTACCGCCTTCCTTGAAGTTTTTCTGGGACCGCTCAGGCGAATTGTTTCTGGGGTTGGGTCGTAAGGCAAGGTAATGCGCGACCCAACCCCCAGTGTGGTCGTGCGGAAACAGCCAAAGATAGGGGAGCATTTGTTCCGTTGAAGTAGGGTCCAGGGCAGCAGAATCACCTCACTTCCCGTATTTGGGGAATCAGCTTTATCTTGCCACCACTACTATGTGCGGTTGTAAACAAAAATGGCTGAAACCAGAAATATTCCAATTTCCTCCATTTGTTGTGTCTCAAACACATCCTGTAATACCAAAACCAACGTAATTGCCACCATTTGGGTTACAGAACTCTGCTCACCCTTCCTGTCCCACCCCGCCACATAATTTCCAATGTCTGGGCAACAGACGTTTTCACCTCCTGCCCAGTAATATTTCTTTATTCAATGGAAGCCTTAGGTAATAGAATAAACATGCCACCTTGGGGAACCAGTCTCTCTCTCTCCTCTGCCCATAGCTAAAGATAAAATGGAAATGAGACCATTTCCTTGTGCAAGGCAGGGCCCACCAGGGCACAGTAATATTGCAATGATTACTCTCATGTGCGAAAGCAAACCATAATTCTCCTGAACCATTACTTACACCAGAGTTTGTGTTGCAGGCTGAGGGAATTGCATCCTTCAATCCAACCACTGAGGCCTTCTGATTGCTGGATGGATTGGTCTTTCCGTTTCCCTTCATGCTCTTTGGAGAACCAATGCGGTGTAGTAGTTGAGAGAGACAGACCCTAATCTGGAAAACAGGGTTTCCCATACCTCCACAGGAAATCTGCTGGGTGACCCTGGGCAAGCCACAGTTCTCTCAGAACTCTGTCAGTCCACCCAGAGACAGGCCATGGCAAACCACCTCTAAATGTCTCTTGCCTTGAAAACCCTACGGGGTCAGCGTAAGTCAGCTGTAAGAACTTTCAACTGCCCCGATGGTTCTTCTCTCTCTCTATTGATTCTTCACAGACAGTATTATCCACTGAAGGTCCCCCTCCTCTTGTCTTTACAAAAACAAACAGACAAAACCAGCACTGAACCTCCTTTGGGCCTGCTGAGTTGCTGTTCACAGCCTGGGCAGCTTCATGATGGCGTAGGAGGTTAAGAGCTCGTGTATCTAACCTGGAGGAACCGGGTTTGATTCCCAGCTCTGCCGCCTGAGCTGTGGAGGCTTATCTGGGGAATTCAGATTAGCCTGTGCACTCCCACACATGCCAGCTGGGTGACCTTGGGCTAGTCACAGCTTCTCGGAGCTCTCTCAGTCCCCACCTACCTCACAGGGTGTTTGTTGTGAGGGGGGAAGGGCAAGGAGATTGTAAGCCCCTTTGAGTCTCCTACAGGAGAGAAAGGGGGGGATATAAATCCAAACTCCTCCTCCTCCTCCTCCTCCTCCTCCTCCTCCTCTTCTTCTTCTTCTTCTTCTTCTTCTTCTTCTACTACTACTACTACTACTACTACTACTACTACTACTACTACTACTACTACTACTACTACTACTACTACTACCTGGAAGCCTGACAGGAGAATTGCCCCCTCTGGGAAATCCTGGAGAAGGCTTGAACCCCGCTGCTTTGATGAGGTTCACAAGAAGAAGAAGAAGAGTAGGTTTTTATACCCCACTTTTCACTACCATAAAGAGTCCTGAAGGCTTGCAATCCCTTCCTCTCTCCACTACAGACACCTTGTCAGGGAGGTGGGGCTGAGAGAGGTCTGAGAGAACTCAGAGTGGTACAATGTCATACAGTCCAACCTTCAAAGCAGCCATTTCATTAAAAAAAACGAATATCTGTAATTCTGGAAGATTTCCAGGCCTTGCCTGGAGGTTAGGAACCCTAGCTCAAATCCTGCGACGAGTTTCTGACTGCGGGCAGCCTCTAATACTGTAACAGGTCCCCAACACGCAGATCACGTGCCCAATGAACATGAAGCGGGAACGAAAAGGAAAGGTGGGACTGGTGTGTTTTGAATATGCCACTTTGGGAAAGAATTATTCTCGGGCAAAACTGGGAATTCTCCCCAAACGATATCCATTTATCAAGTGAACAATTAATGATAACTCACTAAACGGCTGCAACATTTTCTTCCTTGCACTCAGTAGTGTGTGAGCAGCTCCAAGTTTCTGAGCGCTGGGGGTGCTCCCACCTCGACCTCAATTA
Source organism: Sphaerodactylus townsendi (assembly GCF_021028975.2). Lineage (NCBI taxonomy): Eukaryota > Metazoa > Chordata > Lepidosauria > Squamata > Sphaerodactylidae > Sphaerodactylus > Sphaerodactylus townsendi. The sequence continues at coordinate 10,347,147 of NC_059437.1, forward strand.
CTTTGGCAAGAGCTCTCGGCATGCTGTGGGGGCCTCCCACCGCTTTGCCCGGCAAATGAGTTCCCAGCCAAGAATGAGGCAGGAGCGTTTTGGCATGGCGACAGCGCATAGCCAGAGCCACGGGTAGTGGAAAGTGCTGATCGTTTCCAGCAGATAAACGACAGTTGTTTTTTAACTAGCTAATTAATTGTCACAGGCCGGGGAGAAGGGGGGACGACGCTGCACTTTGATTCCCGAGCGCGCACCTCAGTGCGCAAGGAGCTAGAGAATGGAGGTATCAGCCATGAGTTGACAACATTTGAAGTATTCAAAGGGTTTATTTAGAGCAGATGGATTCTAATCTGGAAAACTGGGTTTGATTCCCCACTCCTCCGCATGGGTGGCAGAGGCTTATCTGGTGAACCAGATGTGTTTCCGCACTCCTACATTCCTGCTGGGTGACCTTGGGCTAGTCACAGTTCTTCGGCTCTCAGCCCCCACCTACCTCACAAGGGCTCATTCCGCACATGCAGAATAATGCACTTTCAAACTGCTTTCAGTGCTCTTTGAAGCTGTGCGGAATAGCAAAATCCACTTGCAAACAGTTGTGAAAGTGGTTTGAAAATGCATTATTTTGTGTGTGCGGAAGGTGCCTAGGTGTATTAATATTTTTAATACTTAAAATAAAAAAGTGATATTAAAAATATTTTTAAATACTTTTAAACAGTGATTATTTGAATCCTACCACCATCGGAACCTGTTGTTAAAATGTTTGAATCCCACCACTGGAAAGAAACCAATAATAAACAGCAGGGAGAATTTGGAGGGTTGGAATCCTTCTCCAAATGCATCACATTAAAATAAAATGTGTGCAACGTAGCAACTCCCTGGTTGTATGCCTTGCATTTTGGAAAAGCACAGCAGGAGAGGTGCTGGCAGATCAGGCAGGCTGACTTGCCTGCTTGGACAGCTATTTTGTAAATGTATATTTTAACCTGATTTAATTACATTTTAAAAAGCACCAACCCAGAAAGAGAACTTAATGCCCCAATGTTTACGTTACTCATGCGCTAGGAAACATCCCAAGTTGGCTCATCGCTTGAAATAAATTAACATCTTATTATTTCTGGGCTTTGGCTTGGTGGATGATGCCACTCTACTTGATCGCGGGAGACTGACGGAGCCAATGGGCGGGACTCGCCTGGCCCCGCAGTCCTCTGTGTATTGGTCAATGCAGTAACGAAGGGTGGTCACTAACAAAGAAAACATGTCGATTCTCCAAGGCGTTGTTACTTTGTGCTGTCCTGCTTCTTTCTAGTGAGCAATTCTTTGACGGTATAAGAATTAGCTGTGACACTTTGGGGCAGTGGAAGTCCCATGATCAATACCTGATGTCTCTTATGAAAAAGAACTCAGGTAGGAAGTCTTTGGAAAGACCTTTCTTTTCTTGATATGTTGGGCTATTTTGCAGTCACTGCTCGGTAGCTTGGCTATTGCTTTGCAGTGGGGTTTTCTCATGGTTTTCCATTCAAAAGGAAACTCCCCTGCTATGAGGTATCCCCAATAGCGCTGATCTGTCCTGCCAGTTTGCCTTCCCACCATTCCTTTTTGTTCCAGGATAACCTCCTTATGGGGATGAGGCTTTCCATCTGTGTGTGTGTGTGTGCGTGCGTGCGTGCGGGCGTGCGGGCATGCGGGCGTGCGGGTGTGCGGGCGTGCGGGCGGGCATGCACTGCTGGCTGGGATCTATTGCTGGAGTAGCAGATCACATCAATTCTACAAGCGTCTTATTGTCTGGTCGAGAGCATCTTGACAGAAGGCAGGGAGGAGATATAAAAGACTTCCTGATTCACTTCACCTTCCCTGTAAAGGGAAGGAAAAGTCACACTTTGTCCAGTTTAGAAGTTGTGGAGCTTCTCTGATCTGAGAGCATGGTGGCTTCCAAAGAGGGCAAAATGAGTGCACAATTGAGAATTCAACCCAACAGAAATGTGCTCCATTAAAGGCAGACAACAAGCGCACCAAAGGCTGTTGTCAATTCATTTCCAGCCAGAACAGACAGGACTGAGCTTGGTGGACCAAGTCTGGTGGCAAACTTGTTCATAAGTTCAGGGAATGCATGTTCAAATTGTGTACCATGCAGTGGTGGGATCCAAAAGTTTTAGTAACAGATTCCCTTGGTGGTGGGATTCAAACCGTGGCATAGCACCAATGGGGCTGGGCAGGGCACGATGGGGGCGTGGCCGGGCATTCTGGGGGCGGGGCATTAATAATTTCTCTGTTACTGTAACAAACTCTAACTGGAAAAAAAGTTCCTAATTCCCAGCTGGTATCTTTCTGTCCATAATTTAAACTCATTATAGCAAGTCCTATCGTCTACTGCCAACAGAAACAACTACTTCTCCTCTAATTGACTGCCTGTCAAATACTTAATACTTTCAAATACTTAATTTTGTTTCTAGAAATCAAAAGAAGGATACTTTCCTTAAACAAGGAACTTTACCATATTTCTAAAACATATTTTAAAAACAGCCCAACAGGGAGAATTATCCCGTTTTCTACCTTCACTAACCAGACACATAGGAAACAACAGGACTTTATGATTTTTGGACCTAATGGAATTTCTAACGGAAAAGCAGACCCAATTAGTAACCCCCTCTCGGCACACACAAATAATTAGTAACCCACTCTCGGGAACTGGTGAGAACCTGCTGGATCCCACCTCTGGTACCATGTGCTCTTGATTGTTCTTTGAATGTGCATTAACTAATTCTCATGTTACAACTGATACATGTACAGTTGAAGATATGTTTGAAACCCTGGTCTCTGGTTTCATTTGTAAAGTGAATCTGTGTCATATCTTTCTTACAGCCAAAGGTACATACATTCAGTGTAACCTGTGAATGCGGCTTATGTGTTATTAAAAACAACATCCTACATCTATATCTGCAGAATGGCCTTGATACCACAGGAGTTCTGGATCAGCAAGGGAGCGTACATAGAACTGTGAACATAAGAACATAAGAACTAGCCTGCTGGATCAGACCAGAGTCCATCTAGTCCAGCATTCTGCCTCTCGCAGTGGCCCACCAGGTGCCTTTGGGAGCTCACATGCAGGATGTGAAAGCAATGGCCTTCTGCTGCTGCTGCTCCCGAGCACCTGGTCTGCTAAGGCATTTGCAATCTGAGATCAAGGAGGATCAAGATTGGTAGCCATAGATCGACTTCTCCTCCATAAATCTGTCCAAGCCCTTTTTAAAGCTATCTAGGTTAGTGGCCATCACCACCTCCTGTGGCAGCATATTCCAAACACCCATCACCCATTGCGTGAAGGAGTGTTTCCTTTTATTAGTCCTAATTCTTCTTCAATCTGGAAAAAAAATGTAGTTCCTGGAGATCTCCAGTCCCCACCTGGAGGTTGGCAACCCTAGAGGTGGCTGTGGGCTTATTCACATGATATGAAGACTTTCGATCCGGCATGCGCTTGCGGTGCCATGCTTCTCAGCTTTGCATGGGTGCAATTCAAAGAGGGGCTTCAGCCCCTACCCACATTTTCCCAGCCGGAAACAACCCTGGGGAACTGCTGTTTGCTCTGTTCTGAAAGTCACATGTAATGGTTTTTCCTGTTGCTCCCAGTCAGGAATTTAATTAAAGAACACAACAATGAAGTGGCTGTGCTTTTCTTGAAATGCCGGTGGGTTGAAAGAATCCGAGTGTGTAACCTCAGCTTGTGGGTTCTGTGGGGCAGAACTTGGGAGGAGTTTGCAACAACCAAATTTTAAACAAAAAGGTTTACTTTTTTTAACATATGACAATTGTCAAACATTAACATTTAACTTAACACTCCAAGGTCCTGTTCAAGTTTCATTCCAAGTCCTTCTAATTACAGTCTGATAATGCCAAGTCCATTCTTTCTGCAGGTGGTTGGCTCATGAGAACTCTTGGGCCCCTTCTGGACCGTACACGTCGAGGCGCATCTTTCCAGGGTTCGACCTGTTGGCGGTTATGAATCGTGATCTCAGCTTCCGGGAAGTCTTCCTGCTCCTCCGCAAGCATTAAAGCAGCTGGACTCTGGTCGGTTCTCCGGAGCCGAAGCTCAGAGGGCGTGGACCACCTCCCCTGCGCCATGCTCCACCTAATGGTTGCTGAGTCCCTCCGCTCTGGCGATGGGCTTAAATACTGAGCTGTGGATTATTAGGCTAGGAGGGCAGAGTCGAAGTCGACGGAGATCTCTGCCAGACTCCGCCCGCTTCGCTCAAGCGCAACCCGAAGTCCGCTAGCTCGACTCGGACCCCCCCCAGTCGAAGCTCCAAGAAATTCAATGGCGAGAGGGGGGTGAGTCAAGTCAGACACGAGTCCGACGCTATGTCTGTGCGGAGGACTCGGGTCGGACTCAAGTCGATCTAAGGTCGACTCCTACAATGCGGAAGGGGCCTTGGTGAACTGGATTCAAGATGATGAAGGTCCCCCAAAAAACTCTCAACATTCACACACACAAAAACTCTGAAACAATAAATTCTAGCATAAAATAGCAAAAATAAACAACTCCCTTCCCACTAGTTCCCAACAACATTGCAGTTACCATAAACAAGGTGGTAAGGGCTTATAAAAATCAATCAAGGTCCCAGCCTGGTAGCCTTGCTTCCTCCAACCTCATGAGTTCTGCTTCTTTTCAGACTCTACCCCTTTCTGGGTCAACCCATTCTTAACATAGGGGTGCAGCATACAAAGGCTCCAAAGACCTCAGATTCGAATCCCCATTTACTGTTTGTACCTTACTGGGTGACCTTCCAAATCAAGTATTCTTTTTAATCCTAACCTACTTCATAGGGTGGTTGTGAAGATAAAATGGGGGGGGGCTTGAACCATCCACCTTGACTTCTGTGGTGGAAGAGGGGGATATAATTTTATTAATTTACTTCATTTACGCCCTTCATTTCCCCCCAGCGTTCTCCTCTCCTCCATTTTATCCTCACAACAGTCCTGTGAGGTAGGTCATGCTGAGACTGTGCAGATGGCCTAAAGTCACCATGGCATGGGGGGATTGAAAGCTGGGTCTCCCAGACATCGGTCTGACACTAACCACACTGCTGGATGTGGGAAAATGAGCATAGAATTCTTCCCCTGCCATTGGATTCAACACATTTAGACCATGCTTTTCTTCAGGGCCGGAGCAAGGGGGAACTACGTCCAGAGCACGCGTGCACACTGCGCCCTGCCATGCCCCCTCTAGCCCCAACACACCCCGGAATGCCCCACCATGCCCCCACACCAGTGCACGCCCGGTGCATCGCACACTCCCCTGTCCCCTTGGCGCTACGCCACTGCCTTTCTTTTCAAAGTGGAGTCCCTAGAAGGTTTTTGCAGACAGTCCTCTGTTGCACATCCACTTAGCAAGGTTCTCAGACCCCCAGTCATGCCCTGGGACTAGCTAAGGGTTTTATATTTTGTAGAAGAAACATCCTTTTGACGTTTCAGTTCTCAATTCAGTCAGGCAATCGGTCCTTCGCCACCTTAAATATGTCGAATCTGGATGAGACACATTAGAGATGCTGTTCTTTTTTAGAAGCTGCTTTGCCGGGAAGAGGAACGGCAACTGTCAAAGCACAGATCTTACTGAAAAGACGAGAACCCGCTCTGAGGCTGAACCAGACCAGATTTGATACGGGCGCTTTGCTACCAGGTTTCTTCCAGCATTTTGATTCCCCTCTCCTAGATGCCACCTGTCAAATCAGCCGCTGTGCATGTCACGGTAATGGCCTGCAGATAATGCCTCTGTTCCCAGTCTATATATAATGTTGCCGTTCAAGTAGATGCCAATACAGAAAAGCAGCAGCATTTGGGTAAACGTCAGCCATTTCCGGATCGCAAGTGAATTGGGGGAAGGAAGAGGTGGTGGAGAAGGATGCGGCCGTCCAAATCCTTTTCGGCTACAAATGATTTGAAAAGAAAATAAGTGCTCTTTCCCATTTTTGCTCCCATTTGAGACAGTTGTTCTCTGAGTAGGTTTCCACGATCAAGCGCTCCATGCTTCTGTCGCAGAGGGAATAGGTCATTATTGACTCCATGGCCTGCCTATTGAATCACTCTACCTAATGTCCTATTCAGAAGCGTAGAATAGGCTCAGAGATCGGCTTTTAGATCTAGAATTCGCAAATTTGCATCTAGCAGCCAAACGAACCTGCTCTCCAACACAACTCCTAATTCCATTGGAGCAGAGACGTATGTCCTACTACCTCCATACTTTAACGAGCCCACGCGCAAGGAGAGCCCTCACCATTGCGCGATTTAACGTTATGCCCTCTACCCTATTAAAGGGTCGGTTCAGCAATTTAGAAAAATCTGTAAGGCTGTGCAGTTGCAAACTTAATGTGGCTGAAACCCTGACTCACCAACTCTTGCACTGCACCAGATTTGATAACATCAGATCTAAATATACCAACTTACATTTTTTCTTCCAATCTGGGCTGCCTGATCTGACTAGGTTATCTCTATTGTTAAACAACTCGGACCCTGGTCTTTGTGAAGAGATCGCCAATTTCACTGCGGAGATAGTTGAGAGTTCTCAGTAGAACGTACTTGTTGTGCTCCCCGTGGGGCCTTTTTATCTATCATGTATTCATGCATTTGCTCCCGATTTATGTATTTCTTTCTGACTATGCCAATAAAGGCTTATGTATGTATGTATGTATGTATGTATGTATGTATGTATGTATGTATGTATGTATGTATGTATGTATGTATGTATGACTTCATGCTGCATCATTAGGAAAGCTTCGGATTGACAAATAGACCACACTGCACCCTTGGTTGTTTGCGGGGTCTGTGACCATAATCAGACCATGAAGGTTCCATTGGCACATTGCACTACTGTATAGCATTCAATCCCAACTGGGTTTTCCCAGGCAATCGAGTTGCAAATAGCACAACAATAATACAGTATTTTATGCTACATGGATGGTACCAAACATATCTCCAGACTGGGTTGCTTTTAAACTTCTTTCTTCATGACATTCTGAATTGTTAGGTCTTGTTTCCAAAGAGGAATGGAAGAACTGTTGTCCTAATTTCCAAGTTTTGTGGTGTTGTAGAGACACATTTTGGCACAACATGTTAGTTTTACTGCCCCGCTGCAGACAGGGCAAGAAGTGCAAGGAAATTAGGCAATGAACAGTAACAACAAACATGCCCCAAAGACTGCACAGTGAAGGCTACTTTTGATCAAGGTAAGCATCTTGTGCATAATGGGCCTTCATGTCTTTTCACCCCTTTGGCATGACCAAAGGACATGAGTATTTGGATAAAACTTAACAGAAAAGAAAAAGTAGTATCATGGTACATGTGAGTTTTCTCACGTGTTTTACTGATGCATATACGTCATCAGGAGCAGCAGTGGCGTAGTGGTTAAGAGCAGGTGCACTCTAATCTGGAGGAACCAGGTTTGATTCCCCGCTCTGCCACTTGAGCTGTGGAAGCTTGTCTGGGGAATTCAGATTAGCCTGTGCACTCCCAACACATGCCAGCTGGGTGACCTTGGGCTAGTCACAGATCTTTGGAGCTCTCTCAGCCCCGTCTCCCTTACAGGGTGTTTGTTGTGAGAGAGAAAGGGGGGACATAAAGAAGAAGAAGAAGAAGAAGAAGAAGAAGAAGAAGAAGAAGAAGAAGAAGAAGAAGAAGAAGAAGAAGAAGAAGAAGAAGAAGAAGAAGAAGAAGAAGAAGAAGAAGAAGAAGAAGAAGAAGAAGAAGAGTTTGGATTTATATCCCCCCCTTTCTCTCCTGTATGAAGACTCAAATGGGCTTTACAATCTTCCCCCCTCTCTTCCCCCCCCCTCACAACAAACACCCTGTGAGGTGGGTGGGCTGAGAGAGTCTCCGAAAAGCTGTGACTAGAGCTCCAAGGGGTGGGCCTCCACCCAGCTGGCATGTGTGGGAGTGTACAGGCTAATCTGAATTCCCCAGATAAGCCTCCACAGCTCAAGCGGCAGAGCTGGGAATCAAACCCGGTTCCTCCAGATCAGAGTGCACCTGCTCTTAGCCACTGCTCTTAGCCACTATGCCAGAGCTGCGCAATATGCAACTAAATGCAACTCTTCTTCTTCTTCTTCTTCTTCTTCTTCTTCTTCTTCTTCTTCTTCTTCTTCTTCTTCTTCTTCTTCTTCTTCTTCTTCTTCTTCTTCAGTGAAGTTGGGTGTGTGGGTGTGGGTGTGTGGGGGGAATGCTAAAGGAAATTAATGCTGTGGCAAAATGTACATGCTTCATTTCCAGAATTAATTTTAGAAGTTCTCCCTGTTAAATCGTAATTAACTTGGATTAAGTGGGATGCAGTGGATTAAGTGGGATGTATTGGATTTCCTGTACTCCATAAAAGCAATCCAGCAAAGGAAATTTGCCTGCAGAGTGCATGTTTAGTTGGGAACTATGCATGGTTGACTTGGATGTAGCTCTACAGCTACACTGTGATGCTCATACTGGCTCCCCCAAGTTTGATTAATGGATCTGTTGATTTGGGTCCACTTTCCCACACGGGGCCACCAGTCATGGACTGTGCATGTACAAACCAGAGCTGCACAACATGCAACTAAAACTGCGTCTGGGTCAGTGGGTCTGATTATTTCCGCCTCTGTTACTGATTTGAGGCATATCTCTTGCTGAAGACTCAAACCACCTTGTCACTGGGCTTCCTGATTCTTAAACCGTGTAGAAATCACTAAACAACCAGGATTGCTGCGTGGCTGGATTTCTAATTGGGATTAATGTTCAACAGGGAAGAGGGAGGGGGAGGGGAGAGAAACAACAAGTAGATGGAATTTCCGCCTTGCAAAATTTGGGGGGGGGGGGGAATGCAGGAAGTACAAGGTGAAATTGAAGAGGACAAAGCAATGCAGGGAAAGGACACAGAGGGGAAATGGAATGCGTTCAAAGACAAATTAATGCGTGCCCAAGGGTTAGGTATGCCATCTCGCAATAATTGCAAGAGCACTGTTTTTCGGGGCCACCGTGAAGGAACAGGGAAGTGTAAAAGTAATCAAGGGTGAGAAAAAAGGCAGGCGTGAGTTATAAAGTGTCAGATGCAGAACAGTGCCAAACAAATTGCATAATGAAGTTTAAGGGAGCATGAAAAGGGATAAGAATAGCAGAGCCAGAGACGGCAGAGGAGCTGGAGTCACCGATGTTTCGGGTTCCCACACACTAGCAACAAGCAGCCCATTAAACAGACTGCGGAATGCTCTAAGCACAGGGAAAGCAGATATGCTGATGAATAAAGCAGGACGTGTTCAGTGTGGGATATATGATGGATCCCGTCCTGAATCCCAAGTGAATTTGGATGTGCAAATGGAGAGGTAAACTCAGACAATCAATCTCATTGCTGCTATTATAGATTGATGTTGGGGGGGGGTTGCGGTGTTTAGGACCATCCAATCTGAAAGGCGATATTTTGTTCTAGGCTGATTGATGAATGCACAATTTCCAGCCAATGGTTTCCTGGAACAACGTGATTCATCAGCGCCTTGTGATTGGTCCAAGGCAGAGATCTGAAAAGATTTGCTGCTCAATTGAGAGAAAAACAGAATTTTGCTCAAAATGTACACTACTGGTAAAGAGAAACAGAGTTCCAAAAAAGCCAGCAGATTTACTGTGGCCCCTTCCGCACACGCAAAATAATGCGTTTTCAAACCACGTTCACAATTGTTTGCAAGTGGATTTTGGCATTCCGCACAGCTTCAAAGAGCACTGAAAGCAGTTTGAAAGTGCATTATTCTGCATGTGCGGAATGAGCCTGTGATACTTTCCTCTCAAATTTTCAGCAGGTTTACTCACCCAGGTAGTAGTTGATTCTTTTTGTCCTCACAATACTTTTAATTCTTTTGCATCTGTTTGGGGAAAAGGGATGGCCCTTTGCCCTTCATTCATGATTCCATCAGCTATCACTGTTGTCAGGTTCGGTTCACCTCACTGTCTTTTGCCGTCGCTGATTCTTTGAATTTATGCCATTTACCCCTTCTAGGAATTGATGTGAAACTGATACCAAAATAATGCTGGACAAATGCATCGGTATTATGGAGGGAAGATAGCACAAGGAAAGAGAACCAGCATGAACACAAAGTCAGGTTCACCTCTCACTAGGGAGAAACAAAATCAAAACGAGGATGTCCAAATGGGACCAGCCCTCTTTCAAAATTCAGTCTCATCTCCTGCGAGAACATCTGTGCACACAGCAAGCCTATTTTCAATGCCTTGAGGGCTAGAAACTTTGAAAAGAAATGGAAGCGGGGGGGGGAGGTTTGTCAGTATGGTATGTCCTGTGTTAAATACAACTTCTTTACTTGTATAGTGCAATGCCAGAATCACTCAAAACATGTACTCCTGTTTATATGTAATTTTTTTACAATAAATAATAATCATCATAGGACAATTTCAGAAGGGTTTTTAGGTTCTTTTGGGCAGCCACTAGAGGGAGAAATCTGTTACTTGGATTTCCTGTCTTCTAATCTGCTTTGCAACACTAATCAGAAATGTTATTATGAGAGTTCTGATCATGTTCTGGGATCACTGCAAGTCATTTTGGCTTGGCTTGGCTTTTAATGACAAGGATGATGGCTACAGGGTAATTTTAAATCCAAGTGGGATTTAAGTCCTTTAATAGGTATTTTATCCTCTGGGTTGTTTGTATCAGATTGTTCTATTTAAAGGTACTTCCCCATCCCAAAGCTTCAGTGGGGTGTCTACAAATGTAATAATTTAAGAAATTGCAAAATGAATGTAAAGGTTCGGCTTGAAGGAAGTGGGGTTTGCGAATTCTTTTTGCATGCTCTAGCAGATTTTATTATGCTTCTTTTTTTGTCCTGGGTGATGATTAGAGTTTTTATGTAGATATCTATCAGTGTGTGTAGGTTCTACAGATAGAATTCAATTCTATTGAAGTATTGGTAGATCAGCAGCGTGAAAATAAAAAGAACAGCATGACCAGTAGAGCTATTGGGTGGGCAGGTGAAGGTGGGGAGGAGCAAGAAAAACCGATGAAAGAGTAACACACGGCCATCTCCTTTGCTTTCCCTGGGAAGGCAGACGAAAAGCCACACTTTACCTGCTTTCAGAAACATTGATTTTCTGATCTGTGGCGTGGTTGTGTTTGGGAGCAGGGAAAATACATGTGCAACCGAGAATGCATGAATGGCTTTGATTTCAATGGTGGCAGTAGGCAGAGTGTCAGACTGGGACCAGGCAAATTCAGGTTCAAATCTTAGGCCCCTTCCGCACACACAAAATAATGCATTTTCAAACCACTTTCACAACTGTTTGCAAGTGGATTTTGCTATTCCGCACAGCTTCAAAGCGCATTGAAAGCAGTTTGAAAGTGCATTATTCTGCATGTGCAGAATGAGCCTTAGTGATGGAACTCACTACAGGCAAAAGCCTCCTCATTCATGCTCAGTTAAAATGTCATGTATAGTGCCTTAAGGACGATGAGTTATCATCCATTTCCTTGAAGATCCACCTGGACATATAGCAGATCATTGTAATACGAAAATCTGGCTATAGCTCCAGGGTATATCTGACGGTAGAATTTAATTATCATAGTTAATCACACTTGCTAGTTTCTGGCCTCCAAGAATTTCTGTGAAACCCATTTCAAAGCTGCGAAAGGCCATGACTGTCCCAACATCTTGAGGTATCAAATCCTATGCATGAATTGTATGTTTAAAAAAAATAAGCTTTTAAAAATCTTTTTTCTGTCCCAGAACTACTCAGAGTGTATTTCATTGAGTGATTTCCTCCCAACAGTGGTGGGATCCAAAAATTTTAGTAACAGGTTCCCATGGTGGTGGGATTCAAACAGTAGCATAGCGCCAATGGGGCTGGGTGGGGCATGACGGGGGTGGGGCATTGTAGTAATGCACCGCTGACCCAGCAGCACCGTGGTCGAACGCTGGAACACCTACGCTCCTACGGCCTTCTGGTACTTTTTACTCTCCTATGAGTCCACCCGGGTCATGAACTGTCTGGCTCAGTCACGAGGCTTAGGGACAATGGTCTTGCCCCCAGGTGAAGATTAGGCTCAGACGCTTACGCTCCTCTCCGCACGTAGCCAGGTGAGATCATGCATCACATGATGATCTCCCAACCTCCCGCTCTCCCGGAACTCCCTCCGTTCCTCCTTCTGCGCCCGATAGAATCATAATAAAAGGTGGCAGAGACCAGCACCACGAGAGTTGTCAGGATCGAAATCCCGGCGCTTCCTGTTGCTGACGGCTCTCCGCAGATGGCTACTCCTCCGGCGTCTCGCCTATTCGCCCAGCGGCGACCTGGGGATGACTACAAGCTGGTGCCGAAACCGGGAATCCTCGAACCTCCACCCTGCTCACCGTCGCCTGGGAAGGGCGGCGGTAGAAGTCCGCTGGATGTCGGCGCATCCAGGGACCACCGCTTGACCTCGCCTGTCCTCTGGATCGGGCGCATCCAGAGACTGTACGCCCTGAGACACTCTCGTCCGGACGGAACACCGGTGAGTATGCGGAGCTTGCAAAAGCAGGGCTTATGACAAGCACGTTAACTAACTGAAAGCGTTAGCGAAATGCGACAGGGTCCCCATAAAGAGAGGGAGCTGCGCAAATTGGTTGAGGAGATTGAAGCTCAATGTCCATGGTACCCAGGGGGGGACATTGAATCTTTAAGGAGACACAGGAAAACGCCGGCGCCTCTTGCTGGACAGAGCCTTGCTTGGCGCCCGATGTCACTGCTACTGACGATGGAGACAATGTTATGTCGCCATCAGCCTGCAGACCTATGGCTCCCTTGCTGTAGAGCGCCCTCCTTCGATCTTTCACCTTCAATTTCAACCCCGATTTCTCTGTCATGCATTGGGCGCCTGTCCTCCTTCTGCCCAACTCCTCCGCCCATTTCAAATTCTCCAGCGGCTCAGCGCTTCCTCTACTGCTCCGTCATTTTCCGAAGCCACCGCACCTCCGTCAGCGCCACGTAATGGCGCGGGTTTCCAAACTCGCGAGAGCCGTGATTATGCGATCTGCAAAGGAAAGAAAACCCTGACGGAAGACGATGCCGATATTCTGCGCGATTGTGCCCCGCCCATTTCACAGATACCGAGGGGATGGCATTGTTGGCGGGTTGTCAGTGCCGCCCTTTAAGCTATAACATCCTCACTGAGCTCCATAGCGATGCGGGGACGTGGGGCACTAGCCCCTCGCGGAGAGGCATGCTGGAGGCAATGGCGAGGAATCACCTTAATGGTTCCGGGGCGACTGGAAGACCACCTTCGCGATGCTCCTGAGCCCTGCACAATTTGTGATCTGGGAAGTTCCGCCAGCAGTGCTTCAACAGGGCAGCCACACTCTGGCGGCCTACACGCCCAGCGCCCAGCTGCGACCGATGCCTTCACCAACCCCAACGATCAGATTGTCCTGCCCGCAGAGGCCACCCTTACGGTCGCCTCCTGAGTGCGCCTAGAAGCGTTTATCAAGGTTCCCCAATGCCGCCAGCCAACCCAGAGTTTCTCCACCATCCGCGAAAACCCCAAGAGCCCTATGCCGAAGTTTGTGAACAGGCTCCAGGAAGCTCTCAAAGGCAGGTTGACAACGAGGCCCAGGCGAGGAACTCCTTAAAGCACCTAAAGAGAACGCCTCGCTGAGTGCCGCAGCAGTCACAGGCTTAGGTAGGAACCCTGAACTGGCGACATGCTCAAAGCTTGCCAGGACATCGAGGTCTTTAAGCCCATCAAGCCAGCCAGCTTCTAGCTGCAGCCCTCTCCGCTGCCTGGAGACAGCCGGACGAAAGTGTTTCACCTGTAACAAGCCAGGACACCTCCGTGGGACTGTAGACTGCCCGAGGGCCTACAGCCCGAACGGAGGGTCTCCAGAGGCGGGCACCCAGGAGGTCTAAGACCGGGGTGCTCCCAAAGCCTGCTGGGAAGGCCCGCACCGGGTGCATCTCCAGCCAGGAACCAAAGGCCGCACCTCAAACCCTTCCCGAGCTCCCCATCGAGATCTTGGCTGCTCCAGCTCAGTATAGTGATCCCATCCCCACGAGGAGACCATTAGGCTGAGGGTCTTGCCAAAAGCTTCCGCCGCTGAACAGGGGTTGTTCATCATCCAGGGGTCATCGACTCCATGCACCAGGGAGCCATCCACATCCAGGTATGGACAAACATCCCGCAGAAACTGCCAAGTTCATCTGAACACCCTGCCTCTATGCTCTCACTCGAGGTCTAATCTAAGTTCAGCTAATCTTAAATCTCGTTGCACCAGCTCCCCTCTCGCCTATACTTCCTGCTCTGCTAGCCCTTCTATTTCCAAAGTCACCATGTTCCGCCAGTGCCACAGAGTGGCGCATTTCAAAATCTCTGCAGAGTCCACAATCACGCTGAACTACAAGCAGCTGTAAGGATCAAATCAGATCTCGTGGCCTCTGAGCCTGTGCAAGAGCCCACAAGCTCAAAGCTCCCAGTGGCAGCAAAATCGCCAGTACCTCAGAGAGAGCAGGATGCATTGCAAAGGAACATACCAAGATCCAGGAGCAAGATCTCAAATCAGAGTTGCAATCCTCCTCATTACTTTTATCTTGGCTCTGTATGCCCTATATATGCTCTGTCTTACCCCTTCAAGAGACCCTAAATTTTCCCTTCATCAGAGGGATTTGTCCATTGCTTCTAAGCTATGCTCTTATGGCACAATTAAAAGTCTCTCTCCTTTTGATTATGTGTGCCAATGCCTTGAAAGGCTTCACCCATTACAGCATCAACCTTAAACAGGGCCGCCCAGCTGGTGCATGCTCCCTAGAGGCCGATGGGACCTGCTTCAGGCCGCCTCCATCTTAGTTTAAACCCTCAAAACTCTTCTTCAAACCTTTCCTTGAGAACCTTTTCCTTCCGTCCATCTGAGCCTCTACACTGCCACATTGGCGTGCGCAAGTTTACATATGAAGTAAAATCATTTTCATGCTCCCACATTCTCTGCTGAGCGCTCCCTGGCTAGTCACAGTGCCGAAGTCTCTCCAGCCACACCTATCTTACACAGCCTCACGGCTGTGAAGGTAGGAAGCGAGCTCAAACCGGCCAAAGTCCTCTTACAGGAGGGAAGAGTGAGGCTGACTTCCAAACCCTTCCCCTGCCTTCGCTCTTTACCCTCCTCTTTCTAATGGGCTGACGCGACCCCACCTCTAGATCTAGGATCTGATGATAAAGGGTTTTACCAAACCCCTCTCAATTTGCTCCTGTGATCAAACCTCAAGCCCAGGAACTGCTCTTCTTTGCATCTTCTCTACATCTTTCTATGGATGCTATATTGCGATATGACTATATTGTGAATTGTTTAGGTCCTTGCTGCAAAACCCACACTTTAGACGGTGATTGGGATTGTTTTACAAACAAACATCCGACCTGGATGTGACCTCCCTTCTCCTAAGCCTTAAGGCAAATTCCCTCAAGCCTTGTGTCTCTGCGCTTTGAATGTTGCAGGTGATCGTTAAGTCGTAAATGGGCTTCAACTTCGCACCTAAGGAAAACTTCTGGGCCGCAAAACAAGCGAAAAGAAAGGGGAGTAGTTCCCCCCATCGACCCAATCAAGGGTCTCCATCCATGCAGACCATATGGTCCAAAAGCCTCTTCTCTATTCTCTATCTATCAAAAAAGTGCCTCTGCCCCACTCAGGGCCTTCGGGCTTTCCATCGCCGTCATCTATAAGGACTTCAACTCAGCCAGCATGTAAAACCCTGGGGGGAAAAGCGTTGCTTGTCTTTTTTTCTCTTCCATACAGGGAGCTCCAGCTGGCCATGTGCCAGGCCAGCCCCAGTCCGCTGGAGATGGAGCGGGGCCTCCCTGGAGGATCCCGACCCAGCCGCCCCTTGTTGAGAGAGACCCGATCACCCCCCCAGCCTGGGCTGGGTCAAGATGGTGGAGGGACCTCTCTGGAGACCAGTAGCACCCATATCTCTTCCACGGAGATCGTAGCCTCGCCCGAACGGCCAGCCTGGGCCAGCGCTATGGCTCAGAGTTTGATACTGTGTGTGTCGCTGCCCCTCAATCCACAGTCGCCGATACTCTCTCCTCTTCTGCGCCCCCTGGCTGAAACTTGGAATTCGCAGCCAGGAACATTCCCTGATAGATTAACCCTTGGAGACTCCTCGGCTTCGTTTTCAGCCGCTAAGAATATTGTTGGAACACGCCTTCTCTCTGGCTTGTATGCATTGAGAATCACTGAACCACAATGCTAAAAGACTATCAGTAGCTCTCCCTCACATCTTGAGAAATCCATGGACTCCTAGCATTCGCCATCGCTCTGTAGCTTTGGTAGTCAAACAAGCAAGAGCCATGCATTGGACAATTATGCAACCCACCGGTTTGCCTTCCTTCCGTCATCATCCAGCCCTATGTATCGCTTTAGCAGAAATATGTTTTATTGCTTACTGTGAACCACACAACTATTGCTGAAGTTATTGCATGCATGTCTTAATTTTTTTAGAAGTTATGTGTTATTTGTTGTTGCTGCATTTCCGCTCTGTGTCTGCCGGGAACTCTCTGCTACCGCCTCACCATCAAGGTTCTGCCTTCAGGCTTCACCCCGAAGCCCAAGCACAGCCGCAGCTCCGCCCTTCCTTCTAGACCCCCCCTTGCCGGATGACGATAAAGGCGGCTCTGTGCCAAGGCGGAGTGTGTTTCCCTCCCACAACTTCCCTTGTGGGAGTCCCCGGACTTGTTTCCCCTGTAACACCAAGACTATTGGCGGCTGGCCTGTGCGCCCTCGCGAAGTCCATCAACTCCACCACCTCTCCATTGCTCTGGATGCCCTGGCACTCCTCGAAAGCAGCAGGAACAAATCGCCAAGAGACTTTGTAGGGATAATCGTTACGCCATTGATTATATATTTGTTTGTTATTGCATCACCAGGGTTGTGAGAATGTAGCCGCATAATATGTGTTTAGCACAATCTCTCTGATAATTCCCAGTTGATTCATATGAGAAGTCGTGAGTTGCAAGAAGTTGTATCCAATCTGAAATAATTTGCTGTATGTATTGCCCTCCCCATTGGTGGTCAGCCCTCTGGAGCTGGCTGCCGGGAGAGATAGTTGAGATGCTATCGTACAGCTCTGCATTGGTTTGATTGTATGCCTCATCGTGCCGGGTCTTGTTTTTTGTTCAATGTGTATCTTAATGCCATTGCCTGTAACGTGCGGTAAGAAGCCTTCCTCGGACTCTTCCCCTGCCCCGGCCAAGAAATCCAAGTTCTAATGTTGCACAAGCAGCTTTCGGGTCAACTTCGACCAAACAGCGGAGGGACAAGCGTCCCCTTAAATAAAAGCCCTCAGCATTTCTAGGCCTCCCTTCTAAAATGTAAAGGAGATGTAGTAATGCAATCCGCTGGACCCAGCAGCACCGTGTGGGTCGAAAGGCTGGAGCTGAACACCTTAATAATGGCCCTCGAATACGCCTTCTGGTCGCACCGCGCCTCCTTACTCCTCATCCCCCCCATATGAGTCACGGGTCATGAACTGTCTGCAAGCTCTCAGTCACGCACAGAAGTGCGCCCAGGGACAATGGTCTTGCCCCCAGGTGAGGTGATTTTCAGGCTCCAGACGCTTACGCTCCTTCCTCCGCAAGACGTGAGCTAGGTGAGATGTTCATGCATCACATGATGATCTCTCCCAACCTCCCGCTCTCCCGGAACTTGAACCTCCGCTTCCTCTCCCTTCTGGTACACGCCTCGATAGATCATAATAAAAGGTGGCAGAGACCAGCACACGAAGAGGAGTTGTCAGGATCACCGCAAACTCAAGCTGCTTCCTGTTGCTGACGCTCTCCACCAGATGAAACCTCCTCCGCGTCTCGCCTATTCCTTAGCGACGACCCTGCGGGGATGACTACAGGGCATTAATAATTTCTCTGTTACTGTAAAAAACTCTTACTGTAAAAAAAAAGTTCCCAATTTCCAGCTGGTATCTTTCTGTCCATAATTTAAACTCATTACAGCAAGTCCTATCGTCTACTGCCAACAGAAACAACTACTTCTCCTCTAATTGACTGCCTGTCAAATACTTAATACTTTCAAATACTTCATTTTGTTTCTAGAAATCAAAAGAAGGATACTTTCCTTAAACAAGGAACTTTACCATCTTTCTAAAACATGTTTTTAAAACAGCCCAACAGAGAGAATTATCCCGTTTTCTACCTTCGCTAACCAGCCACATAGGAAACAACAGGACTTGATGATTTTTGGACCTAATGGAATTTCTAATGGAAAAGCAGACCCAATTAGTAACCCCCTCTCGGCACACACAAATAATTAGTAACCCACTCTCGGGAACTGGTGAGAACCTGCTGGATCCCACCTCTGCCTCCCAACCTCCCCAAGTTCCAACATTAAGTAAAAAGAGAGAGGGAGAGTGAAACCTCTCTGTCTATGTGACCACATGGTCCACGTGGGCCAATGAGAAGAAACCATTCCATTCAGCATTTCCCCCCTCATCTTCGACTTGTCATTACAGCAAACAAGCATATAAATAGCTCCCCATCCATCATTAGTGTACAGTAATATATGCAAAGTAGTAACTACTGTCCCCCTTCCTGTTATGCTGCCTGCCCCCCATTCCTTCCCATAGCTTGGTGATTGGAGCTGGTGCCTCACCTTCTCCCTAATCATCATCTTCTAAACCAGACAAACCACAAGTAGCTTCTTCCCCATTAATTGGATGTCATGGCGAGCCTGCTCTGTTCCTAGCAAGAAAATAATAGGGAGCAGGTGGTTGAGAGTCACCCAATCTGGATGTACCTTCAGGGTTAAGAAATCCATTTCCCACTTAGCCCTTCACCCCCCATTCCATAAACTAAAGTCCTCATTAAATCATGCGTTGTGGAGCGCTTCCTTTTATTTATTTATTTTTCAACAGTGGCGCAGAGCCTCTCGAAACGACAATTTTGTCTGCGACGGCCTCCGTGATTCTCAGGGATCTTTTCTCAGGAAAACATCCTGGATGTTAATACAGCAGGAGCCGTATTTCAAGCTAACAGGGTTTCCTATTCTCATCAGCTCCGGGAAGTTATATGGGAGACACAATAAACATGCCATTCACAAACATCTCATTTAATTGCAAAGTTTCAAACATGACTCACTTCGCATAAACCTGAGTTACAGGTTGGCCGTGGTTTTATGTTTGAAACGTGAAGTGAGATGGTAACAGCTAAATTACTTGGTCCTCTGTTCCATCCCGGCTGCTGAGTCGGCAAATTCGGAACCTGATGATCTCATTGTCTCCCACCCCTCTTTTGCTGATATAGTTCTGCTTCCATGTGACACAGGGCCAGACTAATTCTGGTGCTTTTTAAAGAGTTAGGCCTACAGGACCCACCTGTCCCCACTCCAGTGGCCACTTCGACTTGGAAAAATGGCACGGGGGGAAAGGCAGGAGCCCTTTCTCTCCCCATACATACCACACAGAGGTGGGATCCAGCAGGTTCTCACAGGTTCCTGAGAGTAGGTTACTAATTATTTGTGTGTGCCAAGAGGGGGTTACTAATGGGTGATTTTGCCACGTGATTTTTGCCTTAGTTACGCCCCTCCTCTCAGCAGTAGCGCGCAAAACTTGAAGCAGTCTAGCAGGAGGTGCACCGGCGTGCGTGGCAGCCTGTGCCTGCGTGCATTCGTTTCCCGCCCAAGGACTGGCACAGCGACTGCGTCCTTGCCACAGCCCCGCCCCGAAATGCCCCGCCCCTGGAATGCCCAGCCACGCCCACAGAATGCCCCGCCCAGCCCCATTGGCGCTACGCCACAGTTTGAATCCCACCACCATGGGAACCTGTTACTAAAATTTTTGGATCCCACCACTGATACCACATCTCTGAGCCAAATCTGATCCCTGCTGATTTTTTAAAATGACATTCTTCATAGCTGCTCTGAGGCTGCTAGGAAATTGAGTCAGATCTGGAGAATCCAGACAATGTGTCACATTTAAGTACAGTCCGTACTTTTCAGTCAGCTATTTCTGAAATCTTTTTACATTACGTACACTTCAACCATCGCTATTTAATGGGATATCCTCTGTTTCTTGTTCTCTGGTAAATCTCTGTTCCTGTTTTCATTTGTGTTTTCATCTTCACATGTCTCTATTTATTTGGATATTTATACCTTACTTTTCTCTCCAAAGGAGACCCCAAGTGGCTTACAATATGCTCACAACATTATTTTCACAACACCCCTCTGCGGGAGATTAGGTTAAGAATGGCCCCGGGTCACCCAGCCAGCTTTCATGGCCGTGAACGGATTTGAACCCAGATCTCAGTCTGACATTCCATCTCTTATACCCACAAGCTCTCATTAATTCATCTCTTATTGGTGTCAGGATTAACTCCAGTCCAGGGTGTTTGGAAGTCACACCTAGAGCCTATCTAATGCATATGCATGTCAGTTCATGTACATAAACATTAAGGTCTTCTGTAGAACATAGACAGTCATTTCACTTGCTACAGCTGTTGAGGTTTATTGAACAATTACATTTTCCTTGTACATATTTATTTATTTGTTTGTTTGTTTGTTTGTTTAAATAAGTAAGTAAGTAAGTAAGTCCCTCTTGACTTCCATCTCAGTGAAGGACAGGCTAGTTCAACATAAAGGAATATAACAAAGAAGAAATAATGTGTAAGGCAGCAATAGCTGGGATAGAGTTCTTTTGTATGAGCAGAGGGGTGCTCTGAGTGTATCCCTCTTTATATCTGTGAAATGTTGGCTAGAATGAAATTGTATGACATGAGCATGAGCTAGTAGATAAAAAGTGGGAGACAATACAGTGAAAAAGGATTTAAAGAGCAGAGGACAGAATCCTTCCACAGAAACAGGGTGAAATATCCAAAGAACTAACACAGGGGTGTCCAGAGTTTGACGGGACCACCCTGGACCCAAACTCAGTATGGAACATTTCTCAGCCTTGGCATGTTGCTGTGATACCAAAGTCTGGGTCAGTTGTCTCATTTCCCAAGCAGTGGGCTGCGTCATCCATTGGGCAGAGACAAACCCAAGTGGGATGTACTTAACAAGGGGTGGCAGTCAACCATGGGGAGCCCTTCAGACGTGTCGCTGAACCATAGATACATGTATGGACAGACTCATACTTTTGCTTGAAAAAAATGGAATTTGTGAAGCCCTGGAAACTCCAGGGGACATAAAGTGATTGATTGTTACAAGGTTCATGCACTATTTGTTAGAATAAGTGGATTTTCCATCTTCCCATCCCTTTCCTGAAGTTTGCTCTCCAGGGTTGGCAAACTCGCGGCCCTCCAGATGTTCATGAACTACAATTCCCATCAGTCCCACCCAACATGAGCATTGGCTATACTGGCAAGGGCTGATGGGAATTGTGGTTCATTAACATCTGGAGGGCTGCAAGTTTGATACCTGTGCTCTATTCTGTAATCCTCTCAATTCCAATTGAATTAGGAGAATCCCCTAAAATAATTCTGGAATGGGAGCATATGCAGTTTGCCACTGTTTCCTGTTCTTTCCCTTCCTTTGGTCCCCCACCCCCTCCATCTAGGGATGCTAGCTTCCATGCAGGACCTGAGAATCCCCTGGAATTACAGCTCATCTCCAGGCACCTGAGTTCAGTTCTCCTGGAGGAGGAGGAGAAGAAGAAGAAGAAGAAGAAGAAGAAGAAGAAGAAGAAGAAGAAGAAGAAGAAGAAGAAGAAGAAGAAGAAGAAGAAGAAGAAGAAGAAGAGTTGGATTTATATCCCCCTTTCTCTCCTACAAGGAGACTCAAAGGGACTGACAATCTCCTTTCCCTTCCCCCCTCACAACAAACACCCTGTGAGGTAGGTGGGGCTGAGAGAGCTCCGAAGAACTGTGACTAGCCCAAGGTCACCCAGCTGGCATGTGGGAGTGCACAGGCTAATCGGAATTCCCCAGATAAGCCTCCACAGCTCAGGCAGCCGAGTGGGAATCAAACCTGGTTCCTCCAGATTAGAGTACACCTGCTCTTGGCCACTATGCCACTGCTGCTCTGGCATTGGAGGGCGGACTCTGGGGCACTGCAGCCCATTAAGGTCCCTGTCCTCCCAGGTGCCACTCCCTAATCTCCAGGAGTTTCCCAACCTGGATCTGGCTGTTGGCAATTCTCCCTGGTAAGAGATACCTCTTCCATTCCAGCAGAGTGCACAGAGGCGAAACAAAGTGGAGCTCACCCAGGCATGTGTGCATTGTGTGCTGTCAGCAAAAGGAGCTCAGGAGCCAATTCATAGGCCCCTTCCGCACACGCAAAATAATGCGTCTCCAAACCACTTTCTCAACTGTTTGCAAGTGGATTTTGCTATTCCGCATAGTTTCCAAGAGCACTGAAAGCAGTCTGAAAGTGCATTATTCTGCATGTGCAGAATGAGCCTATGTTTTGTTACCCAGCTAGTCCCTGCTTCCCCAACTCCCTGCGCTATCCTCCCACCTATCTTCTCCTCCCTGTTTATATCCTAGGAACTGTGTGTATGTGCCTTGACTTCTTACTGTGTGATTGTTTGCAACCAAAATTTATATAAAAATATTTAAACTGCAATTTGGTCTTTTGTGAATTCTCTGCAGATACGTTTCAAGCCATTTCTGGTATACATAGTCTAAAAAGATCTCTACCCAGCCTGCCTCTGCATTGCCAAGCCGAGTTATTTTCCCCATTGCTACTTTAAAATAGTTGTGTGATGTTACACTCTTAGCAGCTGGTGGAGATTCCTTAAAAATAAGTTCACAACCTGTGAAAGCTGGGTAACAGATTCTAACTAATAAAATGAGTCTTTATTAATTTTTATTTATTTATTTATTTTTGAGTTTTTTATACCGCCCTACCCCCGAAGGGCTCTGGGCGGTGAACAACAGTTTAAAACATACAATCAAGTCCATTTAAAATAGATACAGCGTTTAAACATATAAAACATATAAAACAGCGTCAGCAACAAAATCCAATTTTAAAAACCTCCACAAAGGAGTGGGGAGGGGTCCCATAGACGGTGGAGGGACCCTAGAACAAGAACTAGAGTGAACTCCATTCTGGATAGAAAAGTGGAGAGATGGGTTCTCTGTTCCCGGATGGTGAGGGATGCTATCCGCATCTCTCTGTGTGTGCAAGAATGAAGGAGAGTGGAGGAGAAGCAGGAAAAAAAACAAGTTTCCAGGGAGTCACAATCTACACATCAAAGGGATAGTGTCAGAGCAGTAGAGAAAAGGTGCCCAGCGTCTTGACCCCCTCTAGCTATCTGACTCACTGATCAGACCCCCTCTGTCACTGAGGCAGGAGACAGCACACAGCTCTTCGCGTCCAGCATTGGCAACCCTGCCCCCCATTCCCATGGGGGGCTGAGGGGAACCGGCAGCCCTGTCTCTACCACATTCCCAAAAGCTGCATGCACATTTATAAACACTATAAAAGAGCACCGTATGATGGCATCAGGACTTTTTTTCCAGCACATTACTGAAGACTAGCAGGGCGTGGCATAGCGTACCCTTCTTTTCACTTTTAGGGAGTTATGCCCTGGTTGCTCTTGGCCCTCATTTGTTCGCTGTTTGTGACATTTTGAATTCTGTTTCCTCGGATCCTTCATGGCTCTGCTTAGGTATCTGTAGATATCCCAGCAATGGTGTTTGGTTACACCTAGAACCCGGCTGACTGGATTGGCTCCCTGGGACCAAGGGTGACACCTGGTTTAGGCAGAGCTGCAGACCGAGACCGCACAGGAGAGTTGTGACTGCATTGTAAGGCAGCCTTGCCCCATAAACCAATTGTGGGGCGCTACAGTAGTTCCTTCAGCTCAAATTACTCTTGGGCCCCTTCCGCACACACAAAATAATACGTTTTCAAACCACTTTCACAACTTGGGTGCTGTGTGGTTTCCGGGCTGTATGGCCGTGTTCTAGCAGCATTCTCTCCTGACGTTTCGCCTGCATCTGTGGCTGGCATCTTCAGAGGATCATGAAGATGCCAGCCACAGATGCAGGCGAAACGTCAGGAGAGAATGCTGCTAGAACACGGCCATACAGCCCGGAAATCACACAGCACCCAAGTGATTCCGGCCGTTAAAGCCTTCGACAATACACTTTCACAACTGTTTGCAAGTGGATTTTGCTATTCCGCACAGCTTCAAAGAGCACTGAAAGCAGTTTGAAAATGCATTATTCTGCATGTGCGGAAGGAGCCATGGTCTACTTGAGCAGCTATTTTTTGTGGCAGGTTTCTCCTTCCACTCTGCAAAGACCTGTAGATTTGGGGAAGGGCTGAACTGGAAGCAAGGAATGCAGGAACAGGAATGCAGAAGTGTGTGTGTGTGTATTTGTGTTCCATTTGTGTGGCTACTGCTGAACACACAGAAACACCCACCGAATGGTTTACCGCATCTGACGAGGATGCTTGCAGAAATGGGTATGGTTTCCCTTCTGACATGTGAGTGTTCAGCCGTCATTAACCCAGAATAGCACCAGATGCAGATTAAGGCCCCTGCAAAATTGTCTCACTGCAAGAGGACTGCAGGTTATTAACAACAGATTTGCAAGGTTAATTTTCAATTATGTATTTCTTATTAATTCCCTTGCTGACTTGCTATTATTAAATTTAAAGAGGAAGAGACTCGCATGTGTCTGGCTTCTGTTGCATTATTACTGATCATTATTTCTGTTTTCCAATTTGTGTTACTCCTGTGACTTGCAAAAAAATTTGTAATTAACGAGCCAATAATTATGGCTGCACTTCCCGCTGCATCTTTAGTTAAAGCTGCGTCAGCTCTTGCATCGGGAGCCTCCCCTGTATTTATAACTCAAGCATAAAACAGCAATTCTACGCAGGGTCTTGTCATACCGAGCTGTCTAGCATGAGTGATTCCCCCGGTTTATAAGTTTTCGAATGGCATCGTTTGGCTGTTTCCAGGTTATTGAGCACTATAAATATTTTTCTAAAATTTAAAAGGGCAAGAATTTTACTGCTTTTTTATTGTTTCCTTTGTCCTGGGATGGCTGGAACATGATTCCTAGTTTCTGTTGTTTTGCAGTCGATGGGGCATCTCAGGAAATGAAAACAGCCTCATGATGAACACCACACCTAATCGTGCAGAGCACACTGAACATATGGTGGTGCCATCTTGTCCTTGCTGGCAAAGTCTTATATGATGGGGGCATCTAGTCCTGGCTGGCAAAGCCTTCAAACACTAGCTTTACTTGATACTCAGACTGACACTAAACAGTTAAGGGAAATCCAAGCACCACTACCTTAAATTCCTCCTACGCATTTTAATGCATTATTTTTAATGTTCTTTAAATATGTCTACGTTTTTAAAATTTTGTCATAATTTTTGTTTTGCTACCTTGGAAACCTAGGTGCCAGATGCTGTCCACAGACCCTCAGACAGAGGTGGGATCCAGCAGGTTCTCACCAATTCCCGAGAGGGGGTTACTAATTGGGTCCGCTTTTCCATCTCCACGCCCTCGCCTCCCTGAGAGGCATCCTGCCTTTGAACGTGAAGGTTCCATATAGCAATTGTGACTAATAATGTAAATCCCTGAACTGGGTTAATCCCTTTCAGGTACTGCAATTCATGGATTCTCAGCCTTTCGTACCTTTTATCTCACCAGTCTCTATCAAAGAACCTGTGTGTTTCACCATTCCTGTGTTCAGATTTGTGAGTTGGGGCATTTTCTATAATGTGATGATGATTTAGAAATGACCTGGGGAAAAAAAAATGGGGGGGGGGGGGTTCGTGGTGGGGTGGCTGCCCATGGGGGGGCATCCAACTCAGGCTTTGCCCAGGGCTCAGGTTTGCCTAGGTACACCTCTGCCCCCTTTTTTGAGGCGGGGCTGGCGAGGGAACCTGTTACTAAAATTTTGGATCCCACCACTGCCCTCAGATGATTGGCTGGTGGAAAGGGAGGGAGTGATCTGTGGGCCCAGCACAATCAATTCTGGGTTGATGCAGAAGTGATGGAATTGCACTGGGCTTGCACTCCAGCACTCTCCACCAAAAACTTGATGGAAACATAGGGAGTGCTAGAGTGTCCTCAGTGTACTTCCAGCACTTCTGTGTCAACACAGAAATGATGTGATTGTGCCAATCACAGAATTCTACAATGTCCCTGAACACACCTTCATGAAGCTCCTACCAGTGGCCTGGAGGCCCCTAGCAACCTAAAGAGGGTTGTATATTGGTGGAAAGACAAGCATGTTTTAAATAAAATGAAAAAAAATACTGCATTAAGCCTAGGTTATGTTGTTGACTCCATAAATGAGCAATATCTGCTTCAAGCCCACATAAGGTGTAGAAATAAAAACAGATGTCAACAAAGGGTAATATTTCAATGGATATGTATGAAAGAACAAGCAGTTGTCAGATAATGGTGATCATTAATATGACATTCATATTCCAGACTTCCCCAGAAGCACCTTAAATGAGGTTTCTCCCCTTTTCATCCTCACAAAGAGGTAGATTAAGACAGGTGACCACCTCAAGTGTCCACCTAGGTAGGTGTACATCCTTCTAAGTCCATTGAACTCAAATACTCCACTGCTGGTAAGCTTCAAACAAAGCAGGGATTTGAGCCCAGATCTCACCACCACGATTCCTGTCCACAATTATGTGAGTTTCTCTCTCTCTCTCTCTCTCTCTCTCTTGAGTCTTGTGTTGAATCAATGCTTCAATGCTCCACAACCTCATGCTGCATTCTGTACTCCTCATATACTTGATGCTTTGAAGACTGGCTCCCCAGAAATAAAAGAAAAACAGAAATGCTGCTAATAAACAGGTAAAGAAGAAGAAGAAGAAGAAGAAGAAGAGGAAGAAGAGGAAGAAGAGGAAGAAGAGGAGGAGGAAGAGGAAGAAGAAGAAGAGGAGGAGGAAGAGGAAGAGGAAGAGGAAAAAGAGGAGGAGGAGGAGGAAGAGGAAGAAGAAGAAGAGGAGGAGTTTGGATTTATATCCCCCCTTTCTCTCCTGTAAGGAGACTCAAGGTGGCTTACAATCTCCTTTCCCTTTCCCCCTCACAACAAATACCCTGTGAGGTAGGTGGGGCTGAGAGACCACTGAAGATCTGTGACTAGCCCAAGGTCATCCAGCTGGTAGGTGTTGGCAGAGAGGGGAATCAAACCCAGTTCCCCAGATTAGAGTGCACCTGCTCTTAACCACTACACCTCGAGGGGGGACTGAGTGAGCTCAGAAAATGGCATTGAGGAGATAGTTCAGGGAAGCAGAGAAGTGTGGACAATGTAGCCAATAGATTGCACAGCAAATGAAGACGTTTCCAAAACATTTCAGCCAGAGAATCATTTTAAAGGGGAATTCATTCAAAATGTGTTGAAACTGGAAACAAAACATTTGGGGGTAAAAACAATATGAAACTCCATGGAGGAACCATTTTATTTCCTGCCTCAAAATGTTTTAAAAGGTTTGTGCAGAAGGGGCCTGTTCATTATGGACCTTACCTTACTTATCCTGAGTAGTGAACATTCATCATATGAGCCAGTTATAGCAAGCACTGCTACAGTCAAGTCTATCCGATCCATCACCATATCAACCCCATACCTAATTTTCCTTTGGATCGCAACCCAGCAATTCTGCCCCCCCCCCCCTCCCTCGGCTTCCTTCTCTGGGCCTGGCGTCAATGCTGCACAAGATTCGTAAAACTAAAACAAGGCATGTCTGGAGTGTCACATCCAAGACCTCTTAATATGGCATCCGCTTTTTATCTTATTATTAGTATTCTTATCCACTGCAGCTGTGAACCTCAGCCTGCCATGAGAATACTGATAGCTTTATTTCGATAGACTGCATCGGCACGCAGCTGAGTATAGCCAGGCCTAATAAACACTCTGGACTTTATTTTCTACGAAAAGCTTGCTCTAAATCTCAGGATATCCACCCTGTGTGTTTGTGTGTGCATGTCTGCGTTTTTACCCAATATTTACCCAAAATACAACCTCCCCCCGCCCATATATATGTGGGGGGGATAGATCCTGTCTTTTGGATAATTTTTTTTTCTGCTCGTGCGACGTTGTATGTAATTTGCCCCCACAATTCAGATCCATATCTAGCCAAAGGAAATCTAGCCAAGGAAATGTATATCCCTCTCCTATTCCCTAGTTGCCAAGGGCTTTATGCTTAGACTGTAGCCACGGCACTATTAGATTTATTACAATTGCAACAGCCCGCCGAGGGTCTCATTATTCTTTTCTGGCAACATTTTTTTTTATAAAAAGCTGTATAAACAAATTTACATCTTCCAAGCATCTGAATGAAAGTCAAGACAGGCCGATGACCGAGGAAGAGGTATTTTATGCAAATAGTAATTAAAATGCAAATCCCATTCCCTATACAAAAATATACCAACCTTGTCTCCGAATAGCTCATCTTGTGTTTCCCTTACCAAAAAACCCCCCAGAATTTCGTTTTCTCTCGGGAGCTGTTCCGGGAAAAATAATACATAGAATGATGCTGTGTAACCCTTGTGAGCACAGTAAATAATCACATATATAACTCTCAGCAGGTTATTTGTGAATGTTGATGAAATCTGAAGAAAAAGTTTCCTTGTGCTTCAGCTACCTTCCTTTGAGTTGCCAAAGATTTATTGACACTCGCCATTTCCCCCCCAGCAGTTATGTCCCCCCCCACACACATACACAATTTCATTATCTGCTTTAAGGTCACTTCTAGGATGATACGGATGCTCTCAAATTCGGATAATATTTATTGAGTTGTGATGCATGCTGCAAAAAAACTAAGTCGCCTCTATGCATAGCCAGGAACAACCTATTGAAGGTTTATTTATGATCCAGGACAAAACTTGGAGCAAATGACACTATACTTATCTTATTCTAGCATGTCTTTTTCTGACCGAATTTCTCCTGTGTCCTTTAAATGAAAACATCAAAAGTAAAAAGGTAAAGTTTCCCCTTCAGTCGTGTTTGTACCACTGCAAGCTGTGATTAATATAGGGAAGCCATTTTTGTGCGGTAGTTTGCCATTGCTTTCCCCAGCTATTCTTTACCCCCGAACTGTGTGCTAGGTGCTCATTTACCAACCAAGGAATGGATGGATAGCTGAGTTGACCATGAGCCAGCTGCCAGGATATCTGACCCACAAGGGGCTCGAACTCCTGACTGTGTGATTGGCAGTGCAAGAACTTAACCACTACACCATGCGACTCCTGAAAACATCAAACTGGCTACAATTGAAAGCTGTCTGTCACTCAGTGAATCACACTGAGAGTTCCATATCTTAAGCTCCCAGCATGTGTTTAAATCCAATTTCCTTGCATGAGGGGGCAATCTGGATCAGAGCTATGGCTAAGGTGTCAACCTCCAGTTGTTAGTTGGAGATCTCCTGGGATTTCAGTTGACCTCCAGGCAACAGAGATCAGTTCTCCGGGACAAAATGGCTGCTTTGGAAGGTGAACTCTATGTCATTAAAATCTATTGAAGCCCCTCCCCTCTCCAAACCTCACAGACTCCACCTCCAATATCTCCAGGTGTTTCTCAACCTCGAGCTGGCAACCCAAGATGTGATAAAGACAAGAGCAGGATTAGCTTTGCCCTGAACCATCTCTCCAATCTAAAATAGCTCCTGGAAGCAGGTAAAATAATGGAATAATGGAACACATAGTGTTCCCCTGAGACATTTCATATTGAGAAAATGGCATTGTGGAAGGCTGAAACTCCACTTCCCTCATAACATGGCCCCAATCTAAATTGGATCTCTGTGCTAGACCTCCCACCCAGGATACGAAATCACCAGTACCCATCTCCAATCTCCTGCCTACGAGGAATTGAGGTGCAGAAGGGAAATGGCCTCCACTTCATGAAGCTCTAGTAAAACTCTACTTTCCCCAACCCTCCCCTTCCCCCCCCCCCCACAAAAAAATATCCAGTATTTGTCACAGCAGAGCTGGGAGCCCCATTCTGACTTGTACCCTCAGTAAAAAAAAATAGACTAGGAGATCCAGATGCAGAACTTTCAGCATCTCCTCTTTCAGTCTCAGGTGAGGAAGCTGTTCTGTTGTGAGCAAGTCCCAAGCTGGATCCATGATTGGCCTCCACTCGGGCCAGGGCCTTTACAGCCCTGGACCCTGCTTGGTGGGACACTCTTCCTCCAGCTGTCCGGGCCCTGCAGGATCTCGGTGAGTTCCACAGGGCCTGTAAAACTGAGTTGTTCCACCAGGCCTTGGGGGGGGGGGGGCTGGCCGCTGATGTGCGCCCCCTTCTTGTTCTCCTTAACATCTTGGGTCCCTTGACATCTATGGGGCCCATTGTTCCCCCTCGTGGGAGGGTTTTTACGAGGGTTTTAATGTTGAATGCCGCCAATGTGGTATCGCTGTATTTTAATGGAGTTTTAATTTATGATTGATGGAGCTTATATTATTTATATTTGTAATGTTTACGTGCTCCACTTGTTTTTGTTATTTAAGGTGTGCACCGCCCAGAGCCCTTCGAGGTAAGGGCGGTATATAAATAAATAAATAAATAAATGATAGATAGATAGATAGATAGATAGATAGATAGATAGATAGATAGATAGATAGATAGATAGATAGATAGATAGATAGATAGATAGATAGATAGATAGATAGATAGATAGATAGATAGATAGATAGATAGATAGATAGATAGATAGATAGATAGATAGATAGATAGATAGAAAATCCATGGGTCCCATTTTTACCAAGGACCTCAGAGCAGTATGGACGGTATTTTCTTCCAGAGCTGAGAGGGCCATGGTGGACACTGCAGGATGGATTTAGCAGTGTGCCACCCACAAAGGGTCCCCGTGCTGTCTTTCGGAAATGTCACCCTTGATCATATGACTGTGACCAAAAAAAAGACATGAAAATGAAGTTAGGAATCACCGAGGTTATTGTGAAAATGGTGTTTATAACCGAGAGACAGGTTTGTAGACCTAAAATGGTTAATTTGGACTGGAGATGGTGGGGAGAGGTTAAATGTGTGAACAGTCCATTGTGATGAAGGAAGGAAGGGGTCAAAGAAACAAAGCAGGAGCAATCACATAAAGGCCGCCTTCGAGAGAGGCTCTGGCTCCTCCACTCTCCCATTTCTTTCTTCCCTCTCTCTTGGGCATACATGTAGGCAGAAGCTTTAACAGATCCTGACAGGTTGACAGAGCCTGGTAAACGTACTTGGTTCACTGACATTCAATTCCAAACAGGGACGGCAGGGTGTTTGGCAGCTCTAAACAATACAATTTCCCCCTCTATGCAGAAGGCAGAAAAAGTTTGAACAGTGGTGGTGTTGGTGGGAAAAGGCACTCTGGGCAAAATGGTGGGAGTTCAGTCAAATGAGAATTTTGTTGTCTTCTTCAGTTAGGTGAGGAATGAGTCTTGGCCAGGAAGGTCTGCCGGATTGGGAAGATCCACTGAGGGAAACAAACTTGTGGAGGAATCAAGTTAAGTTTACTCTGTGCGAAGCTGAACTAAGCCAACAAGCCATGCCGTGTGGCCTACTGCAGCTCTACTGTCTGTGCAAATCCCATGCAGGCAACAAAGTCAAGACTGATGTATTTTCATGACCATCCCAGGAAACAACGGAACAAGGGCATCAGCAGCATGTTCATCACCAGTTCAGGGAAGATGCCGGTGGCACTTGTTGCAATTCCCATTTTTCTTCAACAGGTTTTATTTACTTGTAATGAATGGGGTGCAGGTTTCCCTACCAAATCAGGTGAAGAAATTTGTACCTAAGATAAGAACACAAGAACATAAGAAAGAGCCTGCTGGATCAGACCAGAGTCCATCTAGCCCAGCACTCTGCTACTCGCAGTGGCCCACCAGATACCTTTGGGAGCTCACATGCTGGATGTGAAAGCAAGGGCCTTCTGCTGCTGCTGCTCCTGAGCACCTGATCTGCGAAGGCATTTGCAATCTCAGATCAAAGAGGATCAAGATTGGTAGCCATAGATTGACTTTTCCTCCATAAATCTAGAACTAATAGATAGATAGATAGATAGATAGATAGATAGACAGACAGACAGACAGACAGACAGACAGACAGACAGACAGACAGACAGACAGACAGACAGACAGACAGACAGACAGACAGACAGACAGACAGACAGACAGACAGATAGATAGATAGATAGATAGATAGATAGATAGATAGATAGATAGATAGATAGATAGATAGATAGATAGATAGATAGATAGATAGATAGATAGAAAGGCGGATGGATGGATGGATGGATGGATGGATGGATGGATGGATGGATGGATGGATGGATGGATGGATGGAGGGAGGGAGGGAGGGAGGGAGGGAGGGATGGAACTAATATTGATACTTTGGTGATTGGCTTGAAGGTTGCAAAGGTGATGATCCCTACAGTTGCTTTGGGCAAGACAGCATCTCTACTTATTCTTATTGGCTGAAGAAGTAGGAGCTGCTGTCTTATGAAACAGGGAAAGACCACTGGGAAACCTGTCTAGTGGAAGCATTGTTGCAAAGATCCCAAAAAAAATTGGGGACTCATGTAAGTTGCGCTGTGCTCCTTGGAGGTAGGGCGGGAGAAATCTTTAACAAGCTGAACACCTGACTGTTCCCTGCCTAAAATGGGCGAGTCCAGGAAAAGCTTGATTCTGAAGAATGCATTGGATGGGCCTATGAATGAGCAGTCAGTATAAATAAGGAGAGGGCTCAGCACCAAAGCTGAGATTGTGCTAATCACACTGGGTGGGGGGAACGAAGGTGAATTCATTGCAACATGAGGGTTTGGCAACCATGCCGGGGACCAAAGGAGAGCACCAGCGTATGGCAGGAGCTCCAGGACTGCTGACTGCCTCTCCTTAGAGTATAACACTTTTTGAGCAAGAGAGAAGTTATCATCTTTTGGACTCTTAGCACTGTCTCCTCTGAAACCCGGAGAATCAATTTTGTCACCGAGCCCTTCTCCCAAGAAGCGTGGCCTTTCCAAATTAAAATTCACAGGCAGTCCTTTTGCAGGTAAAACCGTCACTGACATCATTAAGAATGATTTCTGATGAAGAGCAAGGCAGGTGTTTTGCTGTGCATAACAAAAAAAAAGTGTCCTAAATTTTATATATGCTCATCATCTTCCTTTCCTCCTCCGGAGCAAAAGGAGACGGATAGACAGATGGGCAGGAAGAAAGGCAGGCGGTTTTAAGATATATGTTGTGACAAACAAACCTTATACCAACATAAAGCAACTGAACCTTTCATTCATTTTTAAACTTCATGATTACCAAAAACAAAACAAAAATGTCAACTGGGGCAGCTAGGGGAATAGAGGAACGGGGGAGGGAGAAAACAGAAATATTCAACGAATCAGTCTTAAGAAAACACGCAAAAATTTTATGAAATCATATGATCTTGCTGTGGCGGTTCATACTTTCTCTCTCTCTCTTGGGTTTAGGATTGCCAGTTATGGATTGAGAGATATCTGGAGATTTGGGGGATGGAGCCTTGCACAGGCAAGGTTTGGGGAGGAAAGGGTACAATGCAGTGGTGGGATCCAAAAATTTTAGTAACAGGTTCCCTCGCCAGCCCCCCCTCAGCAAAGGGGGCAGAGGCGTATCTAGGAAAACCGGAGCCCTGGGCAAAACCTGAGTTGGATGCTCCCCCCATGGGCAGCCACCCCACCATGACCCCAAAAATTCTTTTTGCACCAGGTCATTTCTAAATCATCATCACATTATAGAAAATGCCCCAACTCACAAATCTAAACACAGCAATGGTGAAACACACAGGTTCTTTAATAGAGACTGGTGAGATAAAAGGCACGAAAGGCTGAGAATCAATGAATTGCAGTACCTGGAAGGGATTAACCCAGTTCAGGGAGTTACATTATTAGTCACAATTGCTATATGGAACCTTCACATTCAAAGGCAGTATGCCTCTTGGGGAGGCGAGGGCGTGGAGATGGAAAAGCAGACACAATTAGAAACCCCCTCTTGGCACACACAAATAATTAGTAACCCACTCTCGAGAACTGGTGAGAACCTGCTGGATCCCACCTCTGGTACAATGGGAGTCCACTTTCCAAAGCGGCCATTATCTCCAGGGGAGTTGATCTCTCTTGCCTGATCAGTTGTAACCCCAGCAGATCCCAGGAGATTGGCAACCCTATCTGGGCTCCTAAACCACACTTTTGTGTTTTTGGACAGGCATTGGGTGAAATTTTATCAGTTCTCCCATTGGTACAAACAAAGAAGGGGTCAAGGATTGTGAGACTGTGTGGATGTAAAGCCACCAGAGATGAGGCTGCTGTCAGGAAAGGAATTGCTCCTTCCTCTCGTTCCAGGAAAAAGGCTGGTCAGATTCAGCCCATTGAATTTCAGCTCTTCATCATTCATTTTGAAGTAGTTGGAAAAGGGAGACTTGCCCATGTTCAATATCCCGAACTCTGGGGAATCATCAAAGATTCCACCGGATAAAACAAAAAGACCAAATTGGTCTAAACATCATATTCCAGGAAGAAGTGACTTCTTGCCTTAATCTCTTTTACAGCCATCCCATAATTTGTAAGACTGAGAAGCTTTGAGAGACCTTCATCAACAGTTATTGTGATCTTGTCCCTCGGGGTACTACTAAATTTTGCAGTAGATACCATTTTGATCCAAAAAAATCTACATTTCAATTTTGCTTCTCACATTACGCAGATCAAATATGTGGGCCTTTATTTTTGTGCATTGCTTGGTTCCCAAAGCCAAATTGTTTCTGTCTAATTTATGCAATTTTTAATGTTTTTTTTTGCATTGATTGCATTAAAATTACATGTAAATGGTGCGTAAATAGTGTACTAAATAGTAAAGTCACCTAAAATAACATAAAAGAAGCATCAGGATCACCAGCAATTAAAAAGTACAAAACAGAGAGTTCCAATAAAAACATCTAAAACCAAAAAGTGCATATATGGTATAACCAGTGGTGGGATTCAGCAGGTTCACACCACTTCGGCAGAACTGGTTGTTAAAATGGTGCTTGTAAACAACCAGTTGTTAAATTATTTGAATCCCACCACTGGGTGTAACCTTATCTTGGCCAGACTTCCCTGCTGAAGTCTTATTGGGGTCCAGTATGTCCTAAATATAATTGTGTTTGAATTAGTCTAGCAGCTAGAGATCTTAAGGCTGTGATCTTAAGAACTTGGAACTAAGGCCCAGAGCCCTCAGGGGATGGGGCGGTCTAGAAATATGATAATAATAAATTAATTAATTAAAGGTCGAATCCCCACTACCTTCTTACCCAGGTTTCAGAACGCAAACTAACCAGGTTTCAGGGATGACCTCCCCATTACTTCTGCAGCAGATTCTGTTTCTGGTGCTCGTTCTCCCCGTTCTCCCGCGTCCCAGCAGAACCTGGTTGCAAGTGGCATAGAGCCTATTGACACGGTTCAGAGCTGATCCGAGGGGAGGGATGAGGGTTGAAACCCTGACTTGTTTCCCGCCGCGGAGCGTGACACAGAATTTGGGCAATCAATCAGTGCTGCCGGCACTGATGTGATGCGTGAGCAGTCTTTCCTTGGTTTCGTTTTTGCTTTTGCGATCGGCCAGCAGAAAAGGATGCAGAAAGACATTAAACAGTCAAACGTATAACTTTGAATCGTTAACAGTTTACGCAGGTAAATGATTAACTGGTAACCCTTTAAGCAGCATAAACACTCATAAAAATAAACGTTAAACTTTTACACGTTGGGTTTTTTTGATCACGACCCTACAAGGTACGTTTCCACGGGGGGGAAAGGTCCCACCCCATCAAAGCACGCCAGCCAATCAGGGGAGATAGGCGAAGCGAGATCGCCTGGTAGTGGGGATTTCTAAGAGTTCTGTAACCGGGTGTGTCTGCTGTGTGCTCGCTGCGGTGGGGAGGGAGAAACTCCGATGAAGAGGACCCGGTTTCACAAGGAACCGGTTTTGATCTGCGTGCAATTTTCAAGTGGGGATTTGACCTAAGTCTATGGATGATTTCAACGGGGTGACGATGATGTTGATCATAGTAACATCAAAAATGGCTAGATGCTGTATAAAATCTAAGTACACTGCCTGTCCATCCATTAACAATCCACGTGAAACAAGACATGTTATGGGAGAAAGAAAGGGAAATTTTAAAAGATGGGTTAATGTGGGAACACTCAAATATAGAGAGGAGTCTTTCACTTCCAAGTAAACACGCATTGGTGGAACTGTAACTTGTGTTAAGTGCCCAAACCACCATCTATTCCCCAGGTTTCCTGCAAAGATTCTAGAGGTATTTCTAAATAGGTTTCAGTGTCACTCACTATGCCACACTAGAACTCTTACTTGAGAATATGTTTGACCAAACCCAGTGGGACCTCTGAATATACAAACCTAGGCCTCCAATACATAACACAATATAATACATGAGAAGAGAAGAAAAGAAAAGATAAGAGAATAGATCTTCCTAATGATGTTGTGGGTTTTTTGGGTTGTATGGCCGTGTGTCAAGGATTGAGATGTGATTGAGATGCATTCCTACCTCAATGTAACTGCTTAGAACAACAAATCAATGCTGCTGAAAGATATATGTAACAAGCCTGCTATATGTAATCACTGCCATCTGGGGCATTCTTTCATTGATCTTTCTTTATGGCTTCACACACTTTGTAGATAACTAGGATTTTCCCTGACACCCTGTCCCATGAGAAAAAAGTTACATCCGTTATCTCATGGGGCAGGAAGCCAGGTGGCTTTCTGCTTGTGACCTTGAGGTTATTTAAGATGGTACAAGTAACATAACCTATCTGTTTGCGACCTTGAGGTGCCTTAACTCCAAAGATGGTTTTTCACAAACTCTTGGGGAAATGGGAGGGGGCTTGCTTGGGGATAAAGGGGACTGTGAATGTCAGCTTTAGCAGAACTGGCTTTCCCACTGTGGTGCTCCAATACCTGCTCAATAAATGCTACTGATCAATACATCAGAGTCCGTTAGTTGGCTTAAGGGTCCAAGACCTAACATCGTGTACCAGTAGTATTTTCTCCTGACGTTTGCTACAGATGCAGGTGAAACATCCGGAGAAAATACTAGTGGAATACAGCCATACAACCCAAAAAAACCACAACATCCTAGTGATTTCACTACGCCAGCAGTGGCGTAGGAGGTTAAGAGCTCGTGTATCTAATCAGGAGGAACCGGGTTTGATTCTCCGCTCTGCTACCTGAGCTGTGGAGGCTTATCTGGGGAATTAAGATTAGCCTGTGCACTCCCACACATGCCAGCTGGGTGACCTTGGGCCAGTCACAGCTTCTCGGAGCTCTCTCAGCCCCACCTACCTCACAGGGTGTTTGTTGTGAGGGGGGAAGGGCAAGGAGATTGTCAGCCCCTTTGAGTCTCCTTACAGGAGAGAAAGGGGGGATATAAATCCAAACTTTTCTTCTTCTTCTTCTTCTTCTTCTTCTTCTTCTTCTTCTTCTTCTTCTTCTTCTTCTTCTTCTTCTTCTTCTTCTTCTTCTTCTTCTTCTTCTTCTTCTTCTCCTTCTCCTTCTCCTTCTCCTTCTCCTTCTTCTTCTTCTCCCGAATCATTTTAAATTGCAGGCTGTTTAAGATGGTAGGAGTAACATAACCTCAGTTTTCAAAAAAAATGTTTCAGAAGTTTAAAATCTCTTCATAGGATGTCTGGTAAGAAAAATCACAGGTTTTGTAAATAATGCTCCAAACTTTTTTTTTCTTTTTTGCTGCTTCACAATTAATCAGCCTATTAGCTTACCTACCAGTGTTGCTAAGAGGATAAAAGTGACAAAAATTAAACCACTTTGTGGCCCTCCAAGTACCATTGAGCATATTAATGGTACTTGATAGACCCAAGGGAAATCAATGGGTTTATTAGATGATCCTCAAATATTCTAGAGCAGCACAAGGACCAAAAACTTTATCACAATAATGTGACAAGCAGTAGTGTGGCTCAGGGCCAATTTATATGTTACATTTTCTTAGATGCACATCCTAGATATTTGTAAAGCCGCAGAGAACAAGGAGCCATAGGACAGAGTGCTGCTTACTTATCAGGCAAAGAAACTCAGATAAGGAGAAGGAGAAGTGCCTGGGACCACCTTAAAAGAAGGTAGTTGAGATATCTCCAGGTTTCCCCACAAATGTGTGGGAGGAACCCCAGCTCTTTGAGCGAGCTCCCTCACTCTGGGATACAGCCAGTGGTGGGATCCAAAAATTTTAGTAACTGGTTCCCATGGTGGTGGGATTCAAACTGTGGCGTAGTGCCAATGGGGCTGGGCGGGGCACAATGGAGGCATGGCCGGGCATTCCGGGAGCAGGGCTGTGGCAAGGATGCAGCTGCTGCGCCGGTCCTTGGGCGGGAAACGAATGCACGCAGGCGCAGGCTGCCATGCACGCCGGTGCACCTCCTGCTAGACTGCTTCAAGTTCTGCGCACTTCTGCTGAGAGGAGGGGCGTAACTAAGGCAAAAATCACGTGGCAAAATCCCCAATTAGTAACCCCCTCTCGGCACACACAAATAATTGGTAACCTACTCTCGGGAACCTGTGAGAACCAGCTGGATCCCACCTCTGGATACAGCTCTGTCTTCTGACTTTGCTCAGATCCTGAATTCTTTACCTCTGAGCCCAATGCAACACCTGGGCTCTTTACCCAACTGGACCCTCAAATCCCACAAAGCCAAGAACCACTCAAAACTCAGTTGGACTCCTCACTGCTGTAACAAGACATGGAGCCTTTAAGAACTTCCAGGAGTGGAGGGACCTGTATCTTCACCTCCTTGCATGTGTATTTAAGGCCTCGGTGCACCATCAGCCATTGCTGGAAAAAATACTCTTGGTGGTAGTCCAAGTTTTGGAGCGTTTTCCCACTTACCTTCTGCCCCGCGCTACTGCAGCCAAGTAGCGTGGGGTCACCCGGCACTCCCCACTACAGGGGCGGCGACAACGCAGCTGCCCTGATGCTGCCATTGTCGTGCCCCCTCAGCGCGTGTCATTCCTGGCGCTCTTCAAAATGGCACCTGTTGATGACCCTGCGCAGAGCGCAGGGTCGTGGGGAAGCCCAGGTGCGTGCCAGAAATGACGTGCGCTGAGAGTAGTGCGCGGCATAGGGGGCTATGAGTAAGTGGGGAAATGCCCTTGGACTCATCTCCCAGACTTCAGTCTTGAGCAGGACCCAAGCATGTGCAAAAACTTGTGTTTGTGAACAAGCATATGACGCACGTACTATTTACAAGCATTTGTTGAGGAGTAAGGGCTGACAAGAGGCCCTTTCTGCACAAATCCCCCAAAACATTTGCAAAATATTTTCAACCCCCCCCCCACTTGTCTTCTGCACTCATTCCCTCAAAACTATTCCTGGCGGCCATTTTGTGATTGTTCCAGGTTTAATTTTCTGTGGATTCGATGCTACGTTGCTTCAAAGCCTCGTGCTACGATTCTCCTAGGTTGTGTACACTAAGCTTTGAAGATTTGACCCCCCCCCACCAATTAAAAAAATGACAAAAATAAATGGACGAGCCAACAGAGCAAACTCAGAAAACGGCGCCAAGCAAAAAGTCCAAAGACTGGAGAGAAGTTCGGGAAACGTTTTAAAGGAATACGCAAAGCGAGTCAAAACATTTTGAAAGCGTTTCAGCAAAAGAATTGCTAAAGTAGAGGATTTACTTACAGTGTTTTGAGGCTGGAAATAAAATGTTTTGGGTGGGAAACTATGTGGAATTCCTCGGAGGGAAGGTTTAATTTCTTGCCTCCAAATATTTTATTTTGGTTGTGTGGAAAGGGCCAGTGGTTTCCTGCTGAGCATAATTTCAGTGGCATATTTGGTTTGAGGCTACGCAGTGTGTCAGTGCTACAGTGATATAACATTTCTGCATCTGAATGTGCCAAATTTTAGCCCCATTCAGTTGTTCAACGCATATGCAAGTCCTCGTGCACAAAAGGGAGCGAGAGCACATCCTCTGTCTCGGAAAGTGTAAAGTGCCAGCATTGGAACTAGCACCCGTCCCAATCCGGATCCAGTTTTATCACTTGCTTCAGAGAGCCAGCTGCTGCAGTCTGCATAGAACTGCAGCATCTCCTGAGCCAGCAATTTCTGGAGGTTTGGGGGAACAAGATATGGGGAGGGAGGGTAAGTATTGCTCAGTGCAACTATTTCACTTTTGTGTGAAGAACCAGAAGTGACATCACTGTGTTGAGCAACATTCTAGGAATTTCCCTGTATTTCCATGGCAAATACAATTTGGGGGAAATCCTGGAGCTTCTCTCAGCATGATGAGATGTAGTGGTTAAGAGCAGGGGACTCTAATCTGAAAAACGGGGTTTGGTTCCCATTCCTTTACATGAGTGGCAGACTCTCATCTGGTGAACTGGATTTGTTTCCCCGCTGTTCTACATGAGGCCTGCCAAGTGACCTTGGGCTAGTCACAGTTCTCTCTGAACTCTCTCAGCCTCACCAGCCTCACAAGGTGTCTGTTGAGGGAGAGGAAGGGAAGGGGTTTGTCCTTACAGGAGAGAAAGATGTGTATAAATCCAAACTCCTCCTCCTCCTCCTCCTCCTCTTCCTGGTTTTTGCCTGGAAATGACAATGCCACATCAGGTGAAACTGTCTCTTTCCTCATTTTTGCTCCCCTTGCCACAGTGGTCGAATCCCCACTTGAAATTTGCACGCAGATCCAAACCTGTTCGTTGTGAAACCGTGTCCTCTTCATCTGAGTTTCTTCCTCCCCACTGCAGCGAGCCCACAGCAGACACACCCGGTTGCAGAACTCTTAGCAATCCCCACTACCAGGCGAGCTTGCTTCGCCGGTCTCCCCTGATTGGCTGACGTGCCTTGATGGGGTGGGACCTTTTCCCACTGCGGAAACATACATTGTAGGGGCATGATCCAAAAAAAACCAGCGTGTAAAAGTTTAACGTTTAACTGTTTAACTGTGCAAACAGTCAATCATTACCTGTGTAAACCATTAACGATTCAAAGTTACATGTTTGACTGTTTAATGTTTGCGTCCCCTTCTGCTAGCCGATTGCAAAAGTGGAAATGAAACCAAGAAAAGGCTGCGTGCACATCGCATCGCTGATTGGTTGCCCAAATTCTGCATCACACTGCAGGGCGGGAAATGAGTCAGGGTTTCAACCCTCATCCCTCCCCTCGGATCAGCTCTGAACCGTGTCAATGGGGTCTATGCCACTTGCAACCAGGTCCTGCCGGAACGCGGATTAATGGGTAGAACGAGTGCCAGAAACAGAATCTGCCACGCAAGCAATGGGGAGGTCATCCCTCAAACCTGGTTAGTTTGTTTTCTGAAACCTGGCTAAGACGGTAGTGGGGATTCGACCACTGGTGGCTGCAGGAGATAAGAGCCAGAAACAGGAGATTACCACAGTGGACAATCTGGCTACCCTACCCTGGGCTACAAGTTTTTTCCTGGTATCAGGACAGAGTCTCTGACCATCTACATCCTGAACTTGCAAGCTGACTCTTCAGTCTAGTCAACTGATCAGCCTATGAGGACCTATTCCAGACTGAGCTTAGCTCTCCTGCTTGCTTAACCTGGCCTGATTTCCCAAAACTCTCTGCTGCCTGTCTCAGGCTGCACTTTTTATATCTGGCCCTTGCACCTGGCAATGCTCTCTTGGACAACTGAACCCCTAGCCTGATCTCAATTCAGCATGAACCTCTGGTCTTGCATCTTGAACTGTGCTTAGACTCCTGGCAGATGTCTACACTTACAGCTGATTGTCCAAATATTTTCAGACGTTATACCAGTGGTGGGATCCAAACATTTTAGTAACAGGTTCCTATGGGGGTGGGATTCAAACTGTGGCATAGCGCCAATGGGGCTGGGCGGGGCAAGATGGGAGCGTGGCCGGGAATTCTGGGGCGGGGCATTCCTGGGCGGGACTGTGGCAAGGACGCAGCCGCTGCGCTGGTCCTTGGGCGGGAAACGAATGTAAGCAGACGCAGGCTGCCACCCACGCCGGTGCACCTCCTGCTAGACTGCTTCAAGTTCTGCACGCTACTGCTGAGAGGAGGGGTGTAACTGAGGCAAAAATCACGTGGCAAAACCACCACTTAGTAACCCCCTCTCGGCACACACAAATAATTAGTAACCTACTCTCGGGAACCTGTGAGAACCTGCTGGATCCCACCTCTGCGTTATACTAATGCACAGTGGGAGCCCATCTATTGCACAAAATGGGAGTGAATTCTACCTGCAGTCCTCCCAGGACGGTTACCATATTTACCAGGTGTACATAGTCTCAGTACTTGTAAACTGACCACTAGAATTTTCATATATGTGTTGCTGCACGATGCCCATAACATGGCAACCACATGCATTAGACGACTTGAGGGTACCTTGATTGAGCAATTATGGAAAAGTTCTTCTGTAGGAGTCCTACACAGCTGTAAGTGTACAGACAAAAATCCTGTATGTATGTACAAAACCGATATACATACACATGTATAAGTCTAAGGATTAATGCAATACAATGCAATACAATTCAACTTGAATAAAAAATTTTTTGCTTGAGAACCTCCAAAGAGAACAAAACCACATCTGGAAAAAAGAGTATGGAGTAGATCAGTCTTGGATCGATCCATTAAAGCAGGAGCAGCAGTGGCGTTGGAGGTTAAGAGCTCATGTATCTAATCTGGAGGAACCGGGTTTGATTCCCAGCTCTGCCGCCTGAGCTGTGGAGGCTTATCTGGGGAATTCAGATTAGCCTGTGCACTCCCACACAC
The DNA here is from genome assembly GCF_021028975.2 of Sphaerodactylus townsendi. Taxonomy (NCBI): domain Eukaryota; kingdom Metazoa; phylum Chordata; class Lepidosauria; order Squamata; family Sphaerodactylidae; genus Sphaerodactylus; species Sphaerodactylus townsendi. The sequence goes on from NC_059437.1 coordinate 10,389,800, forward strand.
GCCAGCTGGGTGACCTTGGGCTAGTCACAGCTTCTCGGAGCTCTCTCAGCCCCACCCACCTCACAGAGTGTTTGTTGTGAGGGGGGGAAGGGAAAGGAGATTGTAAGCCCCTTTGAGTCTCCTGCAGGAGAGAAAGGGGGGATATAAATCCAAACTCTTCTTCTTCTTCTTCTTCTTCTTCTTCTTCTTCTTCTTCTTCTTCTTCTTCTTCTTCTTCTGCTTCTGCTTCTGCTTCTGCTTCTGCTTCTGCTTCTGCTTCTGCTTCTTCTTCTGATCAGATCTTGATCAAGTACATAAAATTCTGGATTATGATAATATTGTCTTCCCTTGAAGGGTCTTCATTTGTCATTTCAACATAGATGCATAGAAAACGGTCTCATACAATTGTCATTTGTTCATTTCAGACTTCATCCAATGTCACTGTGAGTCTGTCCTTGACCCCCAGTCATTTGGGAGTCAGGTCCAATCTTTTCCTCTCTAATTATCCAAGTCTGCTTTTTGGTAATTGATCAGGCAAAGAGAGACCTTGACTTGGCATTTTCTTTTCATTTGTTTATAATGTGATTATTCCTTTGAACTGTGAGATACTGGAAAGGAACCTCATATACATATTCCCAGCATAATTCTAAAGTTCAAGGTCAAAACGAGGCCTACTCCATTCATCTGTTTTTAAATGGGCAGGAAAGCCAAAAAATACATTAACTGAAATCTGTCCCACACGTACACTCTAAGAGTTCGAACAGACGTGACAAAAATCTTGACCTGTCTACAAAAAGCAAGCAGTGGAAGGTCATAGGTTGGATCTAGCAGAAACATTGATGGGAAGAGTTCGTGAAGTGAATCTTTTCCCCATTTCCCTTACTGCAAGACGCCTGCTGTTCTCTTAAAAATAATCTCTCTCAGGTACTCAAAGTTGTGATGATGAGGGGGAACTGAGTAGACACACTTGCTTCTTTTCCAGTTGTCTTGCATCAAATCCCCCTCCCATTCAACTTTTAATATTTTATAGGAGAAAAAACATGTTGCCTAGAAACACTCCCCCTCCCTTTAAAACACAACAGGAAACGCTGATCCACATTGCGCTACGGAACAGAAGCCAAAAGGGTCAAACCCCTTCTCCCTTTTCTTCATGACTCCGAGGCAAATTGAGGCTGCGTGAGCTTGCAATTATCATTTTATGGACAGACTGTCCTTATTTTCTGACCTCACTCCTAATTAAAAATAAAATCTGTCATCATCTTGTTCCTGTTTTAGGGAGAGGTTGAAAATGCCAGTTTAAAAAATTTTATTAGAGTAATTTGGGTTTTAGCCCTCTTTAAATATCTAAGCCAGAGGCTTCGTGTTGAATTTAGTGTGTGTCTTTGTTAATGCCAGTGCACAGCTTTTCCCTGGCCCCAATTACTGCCCATCCAGGTGATAAATATGGCTAAATGTGTTTGAGCTGCAACCATCCTACAACAAGAATATCCACATTCGTGATGGGACTTCGCTTTCTATTAACTACCCTTACATTCTAAAGAGAAAATGTTTACAGTAATCCTACTAACATATCTGTTTTGAAAGCCATTGCAGGACAGGCTGCAGCAGAGTAAATTAATGCAATGCAAGAGCTGTGACGAAAGTTGTGTGGACAGTTTGGGGCAGGGTCTTATGCAGTGTTTCAGCGTAATGTCAGAGCTCCTGTCCATCATTTTTGAGAATTTTTGGAGAACAAGTGAGGTACCAGAAGACTGGAGACAGGCAAATGTTGTGCCCATCTTCAAGGAGGGGGGAAAAGGAGGATTCAGGTGAGGACTAACCAGAGCAGAGCAAAGTGATACCATCACTTTGTGTGGTCTGGACCCTCTGCTTCTATTGATGCAGTCCAAAATCACATTTGCCTTTTCAGCTGCCATATCACACTGCTGACTCGTGTTCAGTGTATTCTGGGCAGCCCAATCCTAAGGGAGGCAGGCGGCTTTTGGAGCAGAGGAGAATCAACTTAGTGAGACGTTATTCAGTTGTTGCTAGCCAGCTAGCTAGCAGGATCTCCCCCCCCCCAAACCTCCCCAGACAAGTAACAGCTGTTGATAAAAATGATCATAAATTTAATGCTCTTTGCATTTCTGGAATATTGGAGGTTATTTGAAGGGGGAAATTCAGGACAGAAATAACAGCATTTGCTACTGTGAAACCTGCAGAGTTTGTGGACTACCATGCCTACGGAGGAAGTGTGACGTAGTGGTAGATCTGGAACCCAGGAGAGGAGCTACCTGTCAAAGGAGACAATATTGACCTTGATAGACCAATGGTCCTTTCAGTATGTGGCAATTTAATCTAGAGATGGCCCATGGCGTCCACCTTATATACAGAAGGTCTTAGGCACTTTGCAGCTGGATTTTACTGTGTGAAATAGCAAAATCCACTTGCAAACAATTGTGAAAGTGGATTAAAAGTGTATTATTCTGCATGTGCAGTCCTGGGTCACAAGTCCTGGGTCAGTATTGTCTACTTTGACTGGCAAAAGCTGTCCTGGGTCACAAGTCACATCCTTACTTGCAGCTTGATCTTTTAATCTAAGACCCCCATCTTAGGCCCCTTCCACACACACAAAATAATGCGTTTTCAAACCACTTTCACAACTGTTTGCAAGTGGATTTTGCCATTCCGCACAGCTTCAAAGAGCACTGAAAGCAGTTTGAAAGTGCATTATTCTGCATGTGCAGAAAGAGCCTTAGATTAAAAGATCAAGCTGCAAGTAAGGATGTGACTTGTGACCCAGGACAGCTTTTGCCAGTCAAAGTAGACAATACTGACCTTTATAAGGGAAGAAGAGTTTTTATACCCCACTTTTCTCTACCTTAAGGAATCTGAAAGTGAGTTACAATCACCTTCCCTTCCCATCCCCACAATAATCCCCTTGTGAGGTCGGTAGGGCTGAGAGAATTCTGAGAGAACTGTTAATGTAATCCATCGTAGAAAAAGCAGTTGGTAGAATTGTATATTCTTCTGCCACAGAACTCAACACTCTAGACCCGTGGTGGCGAACCTTTGGCACTCCAGATGTTATGGACTACAATTCCCATCAGCTCCTGCCAATTGGCCATGCTGGCAGGGGCTGATGGGAATTGTAGTCCATAACATCTGGAGTGCCAAAGGTTCACCACCACTGCTCTAGACCTTCTTTGTTGCAGAATGCTCTGCCTGGTTCCTAGTGACCTACCTAGCCCTCCCGCCCATCCATTTGAAAGTAAAAATACATGTTCTTGTATCAAAGTACCATGTTCAATAATGCATAAAATAATAGTTTTGAGAAAGGCAACATGTAAAAAATGAATGATAATTCTCATATTTGTCTGGGACTATATTCTAATGCGGAAGCATTCCATTTTCTCAACGGCTGCGCCTCAACTGAGTGTACTAACAGCTTTTTTCTGAGAAAGAGTATAGCCCAAGGTCACCCAGCAAGCTTCATGTGGAGGAGTGGGGAATCAAACCCAGTTCTCCAGATTAGAGTCTGCTGCTCTTAACCACTATACCACGTTGGCTGGATGGACTGATGATTTGACCAGATGCAAGGCAGCTCATACACTTGGAGGTCCACAGGGGGGAGGGATCTTTGGTGGAAACCCTGTTTTGCATATAGAAGGTGCTCAATTCAATGCCCAGCGTCTCCAGTTGAAGAAAGGTAGGTGCTGAGGAAGATTTTTCTCAATCTGAGGCCCCTTCCGCACACGCAAAACAATGCGTTTTCAAACCACTTTCACAACTGTTTGCAAGTGGATTTTGCTATTCTGCACAGCTTTAAAGAGCATTGAAAGCAGTTTGAAAGTGCATTATTCTGCATGTGCGGAATGAGCCTGAGACTCTGGAGAGATGTTGTCACCCAGAGGAGTGAATAGTGGGCTGGATTCTCAATGGTCTGTTCTGGTGTAAAGCAGTTTTGTGCACAGGACTGAATTATACCATTCCAAAGCAAGCCCTCAGTATTTACAGAATAGCACTTAGTGATGGCTTTCTTCGTCTCTGTAAAACCAATGGTGGTACTTCTGATAGAAAAGCAATGCTAAACATTTCCTTCCTTGGTTATTAGCTTATCTCCAAAGTCTCATCTTGCAATACGCAAGATCGTCTTCTCGCCTATCAAAGTCTAATGCAACTTCATTTTCATTTTATTATCATGGCAATTCCGAGAGAATGTTATACAATTGTCTCAGCTTCGCTTGCAGGAATTCATCAAACAATAACAGCTTAATGCCTTGAAACCGCTGCAAAAAAGCCCAGGTTTCTCTTCCTATTTGCACAGCCAACGAATTATACCAGCTAGGGGCTCAGCAAGGGATAACAGTGTTAAAGACCCCTGCATGGGGAATTTTCCCACTCATATCTCTAAAATCCTTCTCAAAGTCTTTATTGGTATAGAGGTAGCAGACATCAGTCTCTCCACCATAGGCGTCCCATCGCATAATCCGAGAGACACAGGCTCCCTCCCAGAAGAAATAATAAATCTCTAATGAGGCATAAACTAAACTGAACTGGTCTTGAATTGTCAGCATAAAGAGAATACAGCCTTCAACAGTTCATTTCTAGTGACACTATGGGTTAATAGACATTTACTTGCGTACTTGCGTACTTGCGTACTTGCGTACTTGCTTATTTATTTATTTATTTATTCATTCATTCATTCATTCATTCATTCATTCATTCATTCATTCATTCAACTATTTAACTTGTGGGCCACCTCTCCTTTCACAGGCTCAGCGGGGCTTCCAATACATCATAGACAATGAAGACATAAATTACATTACAATTTGCCAGCTTGCCCCTTCACTTTAAATTTACTAAAATTCTAAACCTTAGCACATGTCATAGGAACCAAATTCCAATCCAGAAAAAAAAGAGGGGTAAGGGAGTGGGAGGCCAGTTGAATTATGTAAAACCATCACAGTCTCAACCAAGGAGAGCCATAATGCTGGCCAGGTTTAATGTTATGCCTTCTGCCTTGTTACATGGCAGATTTAACAAACAAGACAAGGCTAAAAGATTGTGCCCATGTAACGATGGCTCAGTTGAATCTCTGGCCCACCAATTACTACACTGTTTCAGATTCAAGGAAATCAGATCCAAGTATATGAATCGTACTCCTTTACATTTACCCGATCTCCCCGATTTATTTAGATTACACTACTTGCTGGACAATCCGGGTCCTTCTCTCTGTATGATAGTGGCAGACTTTCTTCTGGAAATTACTAAATGCCAGTAGATTTCCTTCCACTTAACATTTATTTCCTGTACTGTATATGTTTTTAATCAGTTTTTTACTGTTGTTGTACTGTTGTCTATGCCAATAAAGGCTTGTTGCTGCTGCTTCTGCTGCTACAGTCTCAACCATATGCCTGGTGGAGCAGCTCTGTCTTATAGGCCCTGTGGAATTGAATTAAATCCCACAGGGCCCCGGTCTCACTGGGCACAGAATTCCACCATGTTGGGACCAGAACCAAAAACGCCATCAAAAGTCAGTGACCAACAAGCCTCACCCTTCCCTCCCCAACCCAGTCACAGGACCTCCATCTTTGATTAATTCAACTTCAACCAGCTCTGTTTCCAACATTTCATCATGGCCAAAACATCTGAGGCAGAGTTTGGATGAGTGCCCATCAACAGAAATAGCTGGGTGTCATCAGCGTATTGATGACGCCCAACTCTGGATCAGCCTGACCAGAGGCCACATATAGTTGTTAAACAACACTGGAGTGAGAATCATCCCTTGCAGGACCCCATATGCCAGCAAGTAGTGAGCAGAGGATCTCTCTCCTCCTATCCTCTGCCCTCGGCTCTGGGAAAATGAGCACAGCCGCTGTAAGGCTGAACCCACAAATCCCAGTGCTGGTGAGTTGGTGGACTAAGATGTGATGATTGACCAGGTCGAACACTGCTGTCAAATCAAGTAGCAACATCAGCACTGACTTACCTTGGTGCAGGTGTTTCTGGAGGCCACTCATGAGGGCAATCAGAGTTGTCTCCATCCCATAGCCAGAATGGAAACCAGACTGAAATGGGTCGAAGATAGATGCAACCTCCAGAAAGGTGGGGAGTTGCTCTGTCACCTTTCTCTCAACTAACTTGCCCAAAAAACAAAGGTGGGATACTTGGCAGTAGTTGGCAAGATCAGAAGGATCCAAGGGTGGTTTCTTGAAAGAGCAGTTTCAGCACAGCCCCTTTCAGCCCCTCAAAAAAGATCCCTGAAGTCAGGGAAATGTTGACAACGTTTCCCAAGGGAGTCTGTACCATATCCATGCAGGCGTTCACCAGCCCGGATGGGCTTGGATCCAAGAGGCATGTAGTGGGCTTTACATCTCAGGACTGTCTACATCCTCTTGGCATAGTTGGCCAAAGTGGTCCGTAATAGGACCCAAAGATGGCCACCAGGCCTCTAGTTCACTCACTGTTCCCAAGTTGGCAGGGAGGTCCTGGCAGAGTGATAATACCTTGTCTAACCTTTAAAAAGGGCTTGGACAGATTTATGGAGGAGAAGTCGATCTATGGCTGCCAATCTTGATCCTCCTTGATCTCAGATTGCAAATGCCTTAGCAGACCAGGTGCTCAGGAGCAGCAGCAGCAGAAGGCCATTGCTTTCACATCCTGCAAGTGAGCTCCCAAAGGCACCTGGTGGGCCACTGCGAGTAGCAGAGTGCTGGACTAGATGGACTCTGGTCTGATCCAGCAGGCTAGTTCTTATGTTCTTATGTTCTTATGTCTGTGAGAAAGCTCACAAATGCCTCACAGCTAAGCATCACATTTGTCATAATTTGGAACCTCCGAGAAAGGCCCATCAAGGATCAAATTATTCTAAACAAATGAGCTGGACAAGAGGTAGTGGATGAGATATACTATTTATTTATTTATTTAGTAGATTTATATTCCACCTTTCTTCCCAACGGAAACCCAAAGTAGCTAACAATATAAAGAGAAAAATACAAAGGGAATAAACAATAAAGGGAGGGAGGCTGTTGATTGCTGGTCAGGACCCTTCAAGCTATGGTTGTCAACTCCAAACTGGAAAATTCCTGGAGATTTAATAAGCAGAGCCAGGGGAGAGAAGGTTGGGGAGAAGCCCTATACTCTGTTCCACCAAAAGATAAAAATGTAGTTCCGCGTTGTTCCATGGAAGTAAAAGTTGTGTGCTTCCGCTGTGGAAAAAAAAATCTTGAATAGCTGCCACAGGAAATACCACCACCACAACACAAGCCTTTATTGGCATATAAAACAGGACAAAATTTTAAAACAGGAAATACCACCAGAAACTCTGGAGTCTCTTGGGCTACCACAGTGGTTTTAACTGCATTCTGCTTGGGGTCAGCTATGAATTCTTCTCCACGCATCTGTTTTTCAAAATTCAAACTTTCCAATTTCATCATTTCTCCCTGGTCCCCTAAGATTTTTCATCATTTTTCATCGTTTTTCCCTGGTTCCCTGCTACCACCTGTTTTCAAGAAGGTCCAGGAAGTGGCTGAGGATTAATTCAGCACTGAGGTTCTATTTTTCTGTGAGACAAGATATAGAAGGGTTAATGTCCTGAAGTCCATTCTCCAAAGCAGCCCTTTGTTCCATGAGAACTAATCTCTTTCATCTGTAGATCAGCTGTAATTCTGGGAGAACTCCAATCCCATTTGGACCCCATCCTAACATGTGCATGTAATGTGCATGTGCACACTGATCCAACACTACAAAAAAATCTTATTGGGGCATTAGTGTTGACAACTTCCAAGCAGTGGCTGAAGATCTGAGATCTCAACTGATCTCCAGGTGACAGGTATGGGTTCAGCTGGAGAAAAAGGCCACTTTGGAAGGTGGACTCTGTGGCATGGTACCCACTGAAGTTTCTCCCCTCCCCAAACCCTGCTCTCCACAAACTCCACCTCAAAAAATCATGGGGTATTTCCCAATCCAGATCTGGCAACCCTAGGCAGCATTAAAATTCTTCTCTGTTGTGTTTGTACCCATGTGCAGGAGTGTAGGTAAGCACCAACAAGATCTTGCACGTAAGTCAATTTTTAATGCAATCCAATGTATGATTTTGTGAAGACTGCTTTTTTGCAGCATTTTTTTTCAGTGTGAACGTGTGTGCGTGTGTGTACATTCGCATTTTCATGGGTACTGTCGACCAGTAAAAGAATGCAAAGGAATTAAAGGAAGCTGAAATACACCTGTTCCTTTACCAAAATAAAGTCAGCTGTGAATCACCCACCGGCTGCGGTTGCCTCTGGGGATGGGATGGGTGGAACCAAGGTAACCGCTTCCGCTTAACTGAGGGGAAGTTAAGCCTGGGCGCACGTTGGGCAAGGGCTGACGCCACCAGGAGGGGAGGGCTGATTGACCCTTTAAAGGGGAAAGCCCTCCTTTGTTCTGGCCATGCGCTTGACCAGCCGGGCGATTTGCCCACCCACCTCTCCCTGGGTTTATTCGGTTGTTGCATGTTTCCCGTCGCTAGCCCGTTGGCGGTGGCGCGTGGGTAATGATCTGGAGGTGCCGATGGCGGCAAGAGGCAACCGCCCTGCCGAACCGGCAAATGGGGATCACCTCTTGCCAGGAGCGTCCGCCAGGCAGATCCCTTCAGTGGAGTGAAGTCCAAAACAGGGCATCCGCCCATTGGAACTTCGCTATGAAGCAGACAGGCCAGATCAAGACCCATGCTACGCCTCACGCTTCTGTTTTGGTTGGCTAATAAAATGGCTATGGCCAAAATGTTTATCCCAGCAAAGAGTCCAGTGTGGTTATTGGAGAGGATTCACCCAGGTGGTTCCCACCCTCAGAGGGCAAACAGAAAGTCAGCAAAGCCTGAAGAGTTTCTTCAACCTAAGTGGCTCTTCTGCTGCTGGAAGGGGACACTGAAGTGGGAGGGAAGTTTTGCTGGGTGAAAAAAAGGCTTCAAATTTTCCCGCCAGAGGGGTAAGATACAGCCCAGTGATATTAGCAGCTGGAAAATCTGTATAAGATTTATGATCATTGAGAGATCCTGTGGTCCAAGACGGTAGAAACGTGACATCTTGCTGGGTAGGATGCTGCACTGCAACCTAATAAAAGTATCGGCCGTTTGTCCCCCCTGGCCTTTGCAATCTAATCCTGCTCAACCTTCAGTCTGCTGAACAGTTGAAACTCCAGCAGCTCTACCCACCTGATTTCCACCTGCTTCCACTTCCCTTGTTTGCACCCCGGGGCCAAAACAGATACAACAACAGCAGTTCCGTCCTGTGTTCAAAAGCAGAACTGTCCAATCATGTAGAAAGAGAGAAGGTGGGCCTGGCTGTAACAGCAACATGGAGCAGAAGGGAACCTCCTCTGCATCCAAGGTTTGTTTCCCTACACCTTCTCTCTCCAGGTATATTTCTCCTAGAACAGTGGTGGTGAACCTTTGGCACTCCAGATGTTATGGACTACAATTCCCATCAGCCCCTGCCAGCATGGCCAATTGGAGTGCCAAAGGTTCGCCACCACGGTCCTAGAAGACAATTTAATACTGGATATTCCCCTCACTAAGGCTCCATCCACACATGCAAAATAATGCACTTTCAATCCACTTTCACAATGGTTTGCAACTGGATTTTGCTATTCCGCACAGTGAAATCCAGCTGCAAAGTGGATTGAAAGTGGATTGAAAGTGCATTATTCTGCATGTGCGGAAGGGATCTAAGAGAAACAACAGCAGCAGAGAAAGGGCAAGAAGGAAACTTTTCTCACCTACATTTTGTTCAAAAATGGATCCTTCAAAAGTGTGAGGGCTACAATTCATATCATTCATATATGTTGATGTTTTCCTTTTTTCGCTATCTCCTTCTGTTATGTTGTTATTAACAAGTTGTTCAATTATTTTAATCTAATCAAAAGCATTGGGGAAAAAGTGTGAGGGCTACCCTTCATGGGAAGTGGGGGCTACCGCTTATTATTCTTGACCTTTCAGGGATACCATTTTGTTGTTGTTGCTGCTGCTGTTGTTCAGCATTCCCTCAGCTATCCTCCTTCCTGCCCTGGTTTAAATGCTAACTTTATGTTTTTGCATACATTGCATGTATTTTAGTTTTATGATCTGTCTATATAATGCTGTGTTTGAATGGTTAGCTGCTTTGGTGACCCTGACAGGATAGAAAGATGGAATATACATATTATTATTTCTGTATAATAATACATATATATTATTATTATATAATATATAATATATATATAATACATATACATATATATACATATATATAATACATATATAATTATATATATAATTATATATATAATTATATATGTATTATATATGTGTATGTATGTACACACACACACACATATATATATAATACATATATATTATTATTTCTGGGGTGCTGTGTGGTTTTTGGGCTGTATGGCTGTGTTCTAGCAGCATTCTCTCCTGATGTTTCGCCTGCATCTGTGGCTGGCATCTTCAGAAGATGCCAGCCACAGATGCAGGTGAAACGTCAGGAGAGAATGCTGCTAGAACACGGCAATACAGCCCGGAAACCACACAGCACCCCAGTGATTCCAGCCGTGAAAGCCTTCGACAATACATTATTATTTCTCTCTTCTGACTTCTGTACTCCTTTCCTTGCAGTCAGACATCATTCCCATGACATGACATAACAGCCCCAAATCAAAGCAAAACAATAACTAACCCATGAAGTGAAATTTCTCAATCCTCAGCACCAGCTGAAATAAAGATGGAGTCTATGCAACTGCGTTTGTTTAGGGGCACCCCTTCCTATCCTGACTCCCCCTTTCCTTTTCCCAACCCCTCCCTCCCTTCCTTTTAGAGTTGCCAGTTCTGGGTTGGGAAATACTAGGCCAGGGGTCTGCAACCTGCAGCTCTCCAGATGTTCATGGACTACAATTCCCATCAGCCCCGGCCAGCATGGCCAATTGGCCGTGGTGGTAGGGGCTGATGGGAATTGTAGTCCATGAACATCTGGAGAGCCGCAGGTTGCAGACCCCTGGCCTAGGTGATCTGGGGGTGGAGCCTGAGGAGGGTGGGGCTTGGGGAGGGGAGGGACTTCAACCAGGTGTTCATATAGTCCACCTTCCAAAGCAGCCATTTTCTCCAGGTGAACTAGCCTTTGTTGCCTGGAGATCAATTGTAATCCTGGGGGATCTCCAGCCGCCATCTGGAGGCAGAAAACCCTACTTCCTTCCCTCTCTCTGCTGTTAACTCTGTTATTTCCTGAAATTTACAACAAATGCTCTTTGGTACCATGACCTACTTGATTCTGCTTATGTTGCGCTCAGTCAGTCTTTCCAAATGGCAACAGAGGCTGATGCCCCAGGCCATAACCATCCATTTCCCCATCCCCCAAATGGGGGAAGGAGGAAAAGAGTTGTTTCCTACTGCTGCCATCTGATCTTGCCCCCCTCAGGGCTTGTGTGATGCTCATAGTACCAGCTGCTTGTGCCCACCTGTCCAGGGCTCAAGCATCCAACTTCCAGTGATGGCTCCCCCCTGCCTCACATATGGCGAGACTACCCCTTGATTGCCACTGGCTTGGAAGGCAGGGGGCAGTGATCCTAGAGCCCCATCCTGGACCTTTGCCCATGGACCCCAAATCCCCTATTAGGTCTTTAAAGACTTTGATATAGCCACACCCCAGATGTTGGGTTTGGCCAACAATTAATTCTGGAAAGCTCCTTCTGGAGTGCCCCCACCTTCTGAAGAGGATCTGGATGACACCCTATTGATAGAATTCCCTTTCAGTAGGGTTCACCTGGAATCTGGACTCGCTAGTTCATCCGGCTTGCCCAAAAGTCAGTGTGTGTGTGTCTGTATGCGCGTACAAGCGTGTGTGCGTGTGTGCCATTATAGCCTTAAATTTTAACTGAGATTTTTTTCATTGCTGCTTGATAAGTTAATTATTTATTTGGAAGGCCTTGGTTCTTATTAAAGGTGAGTTGTATTAAATGTTTTTGTGACCGTGAGTAACGTCATCAACCAGTACAGGATTAAAAGATTTTCTACCTCCATTGGCCACTGTGCTTTTCAAGTGACATTTCCCAAAGCTGACCATGTCTGGGCCTGCCATCCCTTTCTCCTGTCTGCCAGAATTTGTTCACATTTTTCCCTCTCGTGTGCTGGCTTCCTCAGGTGCCCCAGTTGCAGTCAATAACTTCCCTAGATCATCCGGTGGCGGCTTCGCTCTGAATACAGCCATCCTTCATCTGAAGTGTCACTGTTTCCCAGCCTGGCAGCCTTCAGTTTGTCATCGTTCTCGAGATGTATGATGATTCAGTGGAAAAATGCCGGCCCTTTGACATTGCCCGGTCCATTTCTCCCGCTTTGTCTCTCTTATTGTTTCTGAACTTCGTTCCACCTGCAAAACATTTGGGAAGAGTTTTATTCCTCTGAGAGCCCGACTCTGCTTTCTCCTATGCAAAGCCAAAAACAGATCAACAGTTGTGCTGGAGGAATGCAGCTGCTCAGGATGATACACCTAAGGCTGTGTTTTGAAAGTGTGGAGGCAGGTACAGAACATGCAGTTCCAGGACACAAAGGTACATTTAAGAACTTCTGGGCAATTCAAAAACTCAAGTAATGCAAATATTACCTCAGGTCAACTGATGTAAAAAAAGTCATCTTGGTACTTCTAGAACCCTTAGAGCAGGGGTGGCCAACTCTGGTACCCCAGATGGTCATGGACTACAATTCCCATCTACCCCTACCAGCAGGGACAGATGGGAATTGTGGTCATATCCCACAAAATGAGCGTTGCTGTCGTTTCTGTCCTAATACAACTGATTCACTTTCTCATATTCTGCTTCACTGTTCAAAATACAACATCAGAACTGATTTGAGAACTGTATTACCAACAGGATTTATGCTCCTTTCTGATAAGATAAAAATGGCTAAGCTTCTAAATAACTCTAATGCTGAAATCTCTGAAGCTGTTGCTACATTTTTACTCTGTGTACTGCAAGTTGTGCAATAATGATCTTTTTATTGTATTTGAAACTCATGACATACTCCGGTTTTATGCCTAATAAAGGTTTTGGATTTGGATTTGGGAATTGTGGTCCATGAACATCTGGGGCACCAGAGTTGGACACCCCTGCCTCAGAGCATACCCAATTTTCCTTTCCCTGCCAAAGGACTTCCTACAGAGGCCACAAGCATTTTTCACAAATGTGTTTCCCTGTGTTTCAGAAATCCGGACCCCTTCTTGGAAACAGAAGGGTAAAAATAAACAGTTTAAATAAATAAATATGTCTTTATTGCCTCTCTCAAAGTCAAAAACAGGCCCAGATTATAGCATATGTGCAACACTTAGTCATATTTTGCCCTAACTCATTTACACCTTTCTGTATTTCCGCCTGTTTGGCAAAGCAGAACTTGTTAAAATCTAACTACAGAAGCAATTTCGCAGAACAAGCCCGAGCGAGGGAGCATTGAACTGATTCACTGTTATTAACCTCTGTCCTTCCTAGGATCTAAAAGCTCCTCATGTCAAGAGTTTGAGCGGAGGAAATTCCAGACCTTCCCGCAGAAAATGATAATGTACAGCATCAAGCATTCGACCAAAATCTTTATTTGAGATTGTCAAAGTTGGAATTTACCGGTAGAGATCAATCAATAATTGTTAAAATGACTGGTAGGTAACCAGAAACTCTTCACAAGTGAGTTTCCTTTGCGGATGAAGAAAAAAAACAGCTGGAAAGAAATCATAACAAGGGTCTTGCGGTGCTCAGAGGAACCCGAAGTAGAAAGAGGTGATTATTTCCTGCGGATATTGACGAAGAATGAAGGGGGCCAAGCACAAAGGCAAATAAGAAAAACGGCTGCCTTTAAAAAATATCTGAACTTGTCTGGTTTCAAGGTTTTCAAAAAAAGAACCAGCCATCCTTCCTGGAACTTCTAAGGCCTCGGCATCAGACAAGTACTAAATATCTGGGTCATAAGTAATCACAAGCTGGAACTTCCTCTCGCGCCTTTTTTCATTTAATTAATCCTTCCTGCCGTCTGCCAACGTGGCAGCAACGTTAGTTATTGCCGGGGACGTCTTAAGGAGTAAATTAATTCGTGGAGGAGAAATGGCAAGAAGTGCTAAGTAATAAGATAAATAAGCAAACAGTCTCTCCCTCCCCCCACACCCTCAAAATAAAAAGGGGAGCCTGCCTTGAGTTGCCGTGTTGAAAGGCTACCTCCAGGGAGACCCACTTCTGTAAATCAGTTACTGTAGTAGATACAATCAGAGTTTGTGTTCCAGCTGCCGCTCTTTTCTTCTCCATCTCACCTGAGCTAATAGCTTCCACTAACCATGAAATGTTTGACTGTAAAAAGGCGAAAGCGGTGAGGACTCCAGAGGGTCGGCTGCCTGCCAGTTATCCCGTGTGGAATTGACTCTGTGCCTCGTTTTGTTTGTGGAAGCGTGCGCAATACAAAAGTCCCCTGGTTTATGCACTGACTCAAGCCGTTGTGGCTTGCGTGCGTGAGGGAAGGGGGAACGCTCAGATAGTTCTACTGAAGTTTCTGTGGCTTGTGAAACTTAGGCTATGGACTGTCAGTGTAAAGCAAGGCCTGATATTAAGAAGAAGAAGAAGAAGAAGAAGAAGAAGAAGAAGAAGAAGAAGAAGAAGAAGAAGAAGAAGAAGAAGAAGAAGAAGAAGAAGAAGAAGAAGAAGAAGAAGAAGAAGAAGAAGAAGAAGAAGAAGAGGAGTTTGGATTTATATCCCCCTTTCTCTCCTGTAGGAGACTCAAAGGGGCTTACAATCTCCTTTCCCTTCCCCCCTCACAACAAACACCCTGTGAGGTAGGTGGGGCTGAGAGAGCTCCGAGAAGCTGTGACTAGCCCAAGGTCACCCAGCTGGCACATGTGGGAGTGCCCAGGCTAACCTGAATTCCCCAGATAAGCCTCCACAACTCAAGCGGCAGAGCTGGGAATCAAACCCGGTTCCTCCAGATCAGAATGCACCTGCTCTTAGCCACTACGCCACTGCTGCTCAGTGGCAGGCAGGCATGCAGGCAGGCAGGAACATTTTTCCCATGACCCACTGCTCAAAAAGAGAACTCGGGGATGTGCCCTCATCTTCGAGTTCTCTTCCTGAGGTGTTTCAACCATATGGAGGCCTTTCCTTTTTGCTGCCTCCCTAGGCTGCCTGTGGATTGGGCTGTTAATGTTTGAAAAATTTGCACATAACAACACACTGGCATTTTCAACATGAGGGTCTTAAAATTTATCTTGCCTCCAATTGCTATGGTTTTTTTTCTTTTAAATTCTGCATGGGTTTTCTCTTTTCTGCATGCACAGTTTATCACAGATTCTCCCAGTGGTAGAATCATGTGGCTTGGAAATGCTTTCTGGGAAATCATTCCACACTCCTCCTTTCTCCCATAGTTTTGGGGTTTTTCCCCAGAGGTGGGATCCAACCAGTTCTCACCACTTCTCTAGAAGTGGTTACTAATTTTTTCTGAGTGCCGAGAAGGGGTTACTAAAGCAACCTCCCTGCCCCATAGGGACTGGAGGTGCGTGTGTGCGGCGGCGCCACTGTTTGAATCCCACCACCATTGGAACCTGTTATTAAAATGTTTGGATCCCACCACTGGGTTTTCCCCTTGTCATTTCAGTTGGATTTATTCTGCATGATACTGGAAAAAAAAGTAGCATTCTTTGTGGGGTCAGACAATCCTCCCTCTCTTCTTTTTCTGCCGTGTCTCTAGCACTACTGTGCACTCATATTAAAATTGAAGCACAAAACTGATGCCCAAATCCAGCGCACCAACATATATTCAACTCCCCCAACACTAAAACCTTGATCAACATTGTCGGGCCAAGTCTGTTTTGCTTCGCCCTAACTCACTCACTCACTCACTCACTCACTCACTCACTCACTCACTCACTCACTCACTCACTCACTCACTCACTCACTCACTCACTCACTCACTCACTCACTCACTCGTTTATTATTATTTATACCCTGCCTTTCTATAGCCATATTCAAGGTGGCTCACAAAACACAATAAAATACAGTAATACAATAACAATTAAACCAAGAACAATAAAAATGAATGCAACACAATAAAATACACTAAAATCATACTATACCATTTTAAAAGTCACCAAAATATACCTAGAAAACCTAAAATGCTGCTTGCCAAAATGTAGAAGTTAAAAGCTGTTCTAGATAAAAATGTCTTCACCTGATGATGGAAAGAAAGCAAGGAATGAGCACACCGGACAGTGTTCTGGGCACCACCACACTGCCATGAAGACTCTCGGCTGGGTCCCCACCAGATGTACCAATTGGGATGGAGAGATAACCTTTCCTGGACCATCCTAGTAACCCAGCAGGTTTATATGGAAATAGGCAGTCATTCAGGTAACCTGCCCCAATATCAGTGCATGCAGCTATCATCAGTGAACTCTCACACCGCTGCTAATATAATCCAATTGTCTCATTTTTTTTCAAGTAGTATTTTGTTTTCTTGGGGAATCTAAGTAGACATGTTGGGTTGGGGGAAGGCAAAATTGGGTTGTTGAGCCCCCTGTATTCAGACTGCCCAGATTGTTGTCCTGTAATAAATCATCTGTTTACAAACATTTGCAGGACTTGTAGCAATTGCTTTTTTCTTTATAAATGTATTAACTCTTGAAGTTTTAAGCTGATGTGTGCTTCATTACCCATAGGGAGCAGAAGTGGCGTAGGAGGTTAAGAGCTCGTGTATCTAATCTGGAGGAACCGGGTTTGATTCCCAGCTCTGCCGCCTGAGCTGTGCAGGCTTATTTGGGGAATTCAGATTAGCCTGTACACTCCCACACACGCCAGCTGGGTGACCTTGGGCTAGTCACAGCTTCTCGGAGCTCTCTCAGTCCCACCTACCTCACAGGGTGTTTGTTGTGAGAGGGGAAGGGCAAGGAGATTGTAAGCCCCTTTGAGTCTCCTGCAGGAGAGAAAGGGGGATATAAATCCAAACTCTCCTTCTTCATAGTAAAACACCAAGTACTTCTATTTTTTTTTAGCACTCAGTAACACTAGCCCAGGCAGTACGTGCTGGATGACTTATTCATCCTACTGCTAATTTATTCCATCATTTTAGCACTTATTCAATCATTATTTTTTTAAAAAAATGCTTGGTATATAAGTGGAGGGGTGGGACAGTAACAACCATAACAGCTATAATGTAACTGGAAGGGGGGCTGGCGCCTTCTCTGGCTCCTCTTCAGCGCAGCAAACACGTAAAGAGGGGAGAGAGTGAGAAAGCTGCTAAGGCAATCCCTCAAGCGTGCTTCATCTGCTTTCAGCCTGGCCAATGCTGCCGTCTTAACTCACACCAACTTCCCAATAACCGACCAACAAGAGGGTGGGGGAGGAAGGAAAGCCAGCAAAGGGGAAAAGAAAATGGCAGGAGTGACAAGGAGAGGGGGCTCTCTTATTTATTTATTTATTTATTTATTTATTTATTTATTTATTTATTTATTTATTTATTTATTTATTTATTTATTTATTTATTTATTTATTTATTTATTTTATCTGTTTGTTTGTTTATTGCCCCTCCCATGTCTGGCTCGGGGCAATGTGCAATCAAAAGTGCAACACATTTTTAAAAAACTGTTTCGACAAAAAACCCATAATTTAAAAGACGAAACAGTACCCAAATAATAAAATAAAATAACCTACACAATCCATAAAATTAGGAATTAATGAACCAGACTACATTAAAAGCTGTCAAACTGAGCAGAGAAGTAAAACCCATCTATGGGCTGCAGTGGTGGCAAACCTTTGGCACTCCAGATGTTATTGACTACAATTCCCATCAGCCCCTGCCAGCATGGCCAATTGGCCATACTGGCAGGGGTTGATGGGAATTGTAGTCAATAACATCTGGAGTGCCAAAGGTTCGCTACCACGGGGTTAAGGAAACACATAGACCCAGGGGAGACTGGTTATCAAAGATCAGCCTCAATGGAACGCCTGGCGGAGCAGTTCCATTTTGTAGGCTGTAATGAATGCATTTATAAAGCATTCAGTTTCCAGGGTGCGAGTCTGCCCTGAAGGGGTTAAGCCCTGGCCCGCCCTGATTGGCTAGAGAAAAAATGGCATGAATCTAAATAGAGTCAGCCAGAGTGCTGAGGGTTCTTTTTGCCTTTTGGCTTTTTGGTCTTTTGTCTTTTGTGCCTTCGGGTACGTTTTGGCAGAGTGAGGAGATTAAGCCAAGATCTCTCACTGCTGTTGGTCTGACAGGAGTCAGACAGTTTATAAGCTGAGGAAGCTTATTAGAGACATCAGGAAACCCTGAGTCTGGTGGAGAGTGACCCGCCACTCAGGTGTTTTGAGGGAAAACCTCTGACCAGACTAAAGTCTGTCCTCCACAGTATAACACCAGTCTTGGGAGGCCCAGTCCAGTGGAAGTGAGGCCAGTTTGGATTGTGGGAGAGGGAGGCTTGTGTGCCAGAATCCCACAGGGCAGAGACTGGGGTGTGTTGTTTAGTGGTTAGGTACAGTGGACTAGTGTCTGACCGAAGAGGGAGTGTGAACCTCTAAAGTAACATCTTTTCTGAAGAAAAAAATCTTTCCTAAGTGACACCTGCGAGTGTTTGTGTATGTTTTGAAACTGAAGTGAAGTGCCATTAACATCTCTGCAACAGTTAAGCTCTGAAACCATAAGCTCTGAAACCAACAAGCTTTAAATCCTCTCAAGTTACCTGAGAAGCCTACTGTTAAGCCAGAAATAAACGTTTCAAGTTTTGTTCAGTTAAATCTGTTCCAGTCTCTATTTTTGTCTGTGTGTGTGTCCCCAGAAAGGGTGGTGTCCATTAAATCAGTTTGTGGGCTATAGTATAGTATATATTGGTGGCAGCGAAAAACAAATTAATTAATAGGAAGGTTCCTAAAACAGCTGACAGGAATCCTTCCTATAGCAGAAGCTAACGCGCTTTCGTTATATAGGCCCTGCAAGACTCCATAAAATTCCACAGGGCCCTGATCTCCTCTGGGAGACTATTCCACCAGTCAAGGCCCAAAAAGGTCATGGCCCACGTTGAGGCTAAACAGACCTCTCGTGGGCCAGGGGTAATTAGGAGCCCCTTGATTCCTGATCTTATATCATGGCTTGTCCCTTCTCTGCTGTCATTACCTCCACTTGGGCTAGATGAGATGGTATTGGGATGGAGGAGGGGCAGTGCCATATGGGAGAAACTGGTGCCCGGGGCAAAATGGCACCCCCTCATGTGCCCCCCACAAATAAGTTGTGCCAAGATCCTGAAAGAACACCTCATCAGATCTTGGAAGCCATTTTGAATTGTCCAGGAAACCATAACAAACGTCACTATTGTCTATGGTTGCCTAAACAACCAAGTTCTGCCGAGATCTTGCAAGCTAATCTTATGGAGTTTTGGTGGTAGTTTACTCCACTATGAAGTTGAAAGATGGTGAGTTGAGAAAGAGAAGGAAGCTGTTGGTAGGAAAATCAAGGGGGACAAGGAGGGGCAAGAGCCAGAAGGAGAGGACAATGCAGCCAAAGGAACCAGATGGGAAGGAAATTACATTCAGGGGCAGAGCGAGGGGGAACTGCACCTAGAGCAGCAGTGGCGTAGGAGGTTAAGAGCTTGTATATCTAATCTGGAGGAACCGGGTTTGATTCCCAGCTCTGCTGCCTGAGCTGTGGAGGCTTATCTGGGGAATTCAGATTAGCCTGTACACTCCCACACATGCCAGCTGGGTGACCTTGGGCTAGTCACAGCTTCTCGGACCTCTCTCAGCTCCACCTACCTCACAGGGTGTTTGTTGTGAGGGGGGAAGGGCAAGGAGATTGAAAGCCCCTTTGAGTCTCCTGCAGGAGAGAAAGGGGGGATATAAATCCAAACTCTTCTTCTTCTTCTTCTTCTTCTTCTTCTAGAACATGTGAGCCGCTGCACTGCCCGCCCCCGCCCCGGAATGCCCCCACCACGGTGCACACACAGAGCATCATGCCCCCCCTCCCCTGTTGGTCCTATGCCACTGCATTCATTCATTAGAGTCCTGGAGTCCCCTCTTTTATATGTGCTGTTTTTATAACAAACGCACGTTATATATTTGTTGTAACCCACCTTGGGGATCTGATTGAGCTGAAAGAAGGCCTATTAACATAAAAACATATACATTTGCAACCTTGTACTTCTTTCTGCTGCATATCTTGTAAAATCATCAAGAAAACTATCACAAGTGATTGCATTTTTTTTACAATTTTTTTACTCCCAATTAAAAAATATCAAGGTGGGGAATCCGTCTCTGCAAAGCCAAACACACACAACCTATGAAAGCAGACTTCCATGAGACTATTCTGAGGCTCAGCCGGCCTGTCTTTCACGTCCTTTGCAATTCTAAGCTGGACATTTGTTAGCAGAAGACAAAAACAACTCTTTTTTTACTGCAGAATCAACCTCCGGAATTTACACCTCACTTCTTCCTGTATCCGAGGGCCTAGAAGCACACAATTCTCCCCTGCTGTGTTTTTAAGCCTACATCCTTCCGGATACAAGATAAGAGCTTAATAGTGCCTTTTTCATATTCAGGCATAAGTTATGGATACAGCAACAGATCAGCACTTCTTGCCGATTTTTCATTGGCTCCGGTTCACTGCTTTAAACAGTCTGAGTCAAGGCCATGTTTTAATGCTATAGATGGCCTATTCAAATACCCGTATGACCACATTTTAAAAGCCACCCTGTACCACTTCTTTGCCGCAGATGTCCTTCTCTGCGTGTCAACAGTAATTCATTTTAACAGCTGTCTCTTTTGACAAGCTTAGTGTCAAAGTCTAAAATGACAGGGTGACAGTTTTCTCCCCTTCCCTTGAAAAAGAACATAGTGCAAATTAACCATTTGAATGCAAGATCTCTGAATGGCTTTGAAAGCACAATTCTCCAAACGCGCTGAATAGGTTTTAGGAACAGTTCGCCTTGTAGAACCAAAGCTGTTCAAAAAAAAATTCAAGAGGGCTTAGCAAGCTGGGATACTTTGAGCACAGTTCTGATCTGTGCTTGAAATTTCAGAGCCTGGGGAAATGCAGATGAATTACACTTCTTAAGGAAACATGGAAATTTGCAAGCTGGCACAATAACTAGCTTTGCCGTAACATATAAATCCACAAGAGATTTCTTTGCATATGACCAGAGAATCATAGAATCAGAGGCCCTTTCCGCATGGGCTTTTAACAGCGCCCTGGGAATGGCAAAAATGCCGTCCCCAGGGAGCTGTTCGCATGGGGAGCGCAGCTGAATCACAGCGGCGCCGCCCTCGCGCCTCCCCAGCGGCGCAAAGCCACTGTTTCCCAACCTCGCTTCCCCAGTGAGATTTTTGGGAAACAGCGGCTTCCAGCCGCTGCCGTTCGCACGGCAGCGGCTGGAAGGCGCCATTCCCCCTCCCCTTTCCCAAACGCCTTACCATGTCCTCTGGCCTCCGGCGCTTCGCACAGGCCAGGGGACACGCCCCCCTGCCCTGCGACTTCCGAGCTGTCACGCAGGGCAGGGGGGCATGTCCCCTGCCCTGTGCAACGCGCCGGAGGCTGGAGGACACGGTAAGGCGTTTGGGGGACGGCGCAGCCTGTGCGGATGCTGTGCCATCTTCCCCATCGCAACCGGGACCGTTCGTGCGAACAGTCCCCGGGGGGGTTGGGTCGGCGTCATGTATGCCGACCCAACCCCCATCATGGCCGTGCGGAAGCGCCCATAGAGTTGGAAGAGACCACAAGGGCCCTTGCCATGCAGGAACACACAATCAAAGCACTCCTGACATATGTTCATCCAGCCTCCTGTGAGGTGGATGGGGCTGAGAGAGCTCTGAAAGTCACAACCTGTGCATCCAGTTCCTTCCGGTTCCCTCAGAGAGCCTCACAATCCTTTCTGATGTCCTAAAAGCTACCTTTAGCAGTGTCATTTGTTCCAACGTGGATTAAAAGGAAGGGATAACGGGCAGTGAGCTTGACAAGTCTTCTCAGCCTCTCTGTGATATCAGGGATTATTGTCTCAGGGAGACAGCACACCTCTCGATACATCTCAGCAGGCCTGCAAATTGCTGCTTAGCAGGGAGTCCCCTACCACCACCACGCGTCTCTGGGATTTTGCAGGTGACATTTCATGGGTTGGTCATCTGCTCCATTTTTCAGCCTTAAAACAGGGCTGAACAACTCGGCTTATACGCGAGTATATACGGTAATTGAAATTTCTGTCACTTATGCATTCTCTGAGAGCTGAGTCCATTTCTCCTGTGCCTGTTCCTTGTCCTCATTGAGATGGGAGAGAACCTCAAAATGATTCCATAGTTTCAAATTCACAGAATGCTCCCCGGTCCACCTCCTCTGTATGAGAGCTAACATCCTCCTCAGAGATGTCCCCAGTGTGTTCTCCACCCAATACCATCTGCTCCCTTCTGCCCAGAAAAGTCTCATTCTTCTTAATGTGCTGAAGTGTAGATACTTGTATTTCCAGCTGCTGTACCTTCTCTTCTAACAAAGTAACAAACTTGCACTTGCTGCAGGTGTAGCTACCCATATCCTCTGGCAGAAAAACAAACATTCCACAGCTGTTGCAGGTGACAGCAGCAACTCCTTGATGATCCTTATTTAGGTGTCTTAAATTCTGCAGAACAGATTTAAGAACATAAGAACTAGCCAGCTGGATCAGACCAGAGTCCACCTACTCCAGCACTCTGCTACTCGCAGTGGCCCACCAGGTGCCTTTGGGAGCTCACGTGCAGGATGTGAAAGCAATGGCCTTCTGCTGCTGCTGCTCCTGAGCACCTGGTTTTAATACTTAATTTCTGGGCCTCCCTTTCAAAAGTCCCCTTCTACACTTGACCACCCAAAATCCAAGTTACCCTTGCTTCTTTGCAGCCCAGCCCTGAGCTCCAGACTGTGACTTAAGGATTGAAGTCTTTTGTCCCTAGTCACTACCGTATGTTTTGCTATCTCCCCAAAGATGAGTCCTATCTTCCCACCCTTCAACAGCCTGTGGCAAACACATAGCCAACAACAAAGGAGCCTCCCCCACAGACAAAAGCTTCCCCAAGCCCTCAAAAAACAAACGCACAAGCCCTCAAAAACACACCAGAGAAGGCGTGAGCTTTAAGGATAACCCCCACAAAAAAACATAGCTCACCTTTTTCTCACTGTCTTTTTCCCTGATCTCAGGGAGTACAGTGCTTCTGAGCAAGTCAAAGAGCAAGTAAAGTTGAAATGCTTAGTAATATATCAGCTGATGCCTTCATAAGCTACTACTGTACAAATGTGCACTTTTAAGTTTCTTTTCCCTATATACAGATGTCATTGAGCACCTTTATATTGCAGCCCCTTTCTTTGCTGCTATTCTTGATTTGTTTCTTTTCTCGACGGTGAGTTTTGAACTTTTATACATCGTACATTGTTATGACACATTGATGCAGAAACAGGAATCCATGTTATCAGCAGCAGATCTATCCAACTTCATTCAATATATTGGCGGGAAAGCAAATGCTGTTTTGTCCTGACCAGGAAGAAACCATTAAAGAAACTGGAACACTCTAATCAAGCTTGGGAGGTTTGCAAAACTGGGTGTCAACACTGTCCTCGGCCATGGATTCAATCAGACTGTCCTTTTCTGTGCCATTTTCTGGCCCCCACACACCCACACCCATGCACACACATATACATACCCTCAACTAACTGAGTACAATTAGCATCAAATACCAGAACTATACCTTTCATAACTTCATTTACATCTCGCCTTTCTTCCCAATGGGAATTCAAAGCTGCTTGCAACATTATCATCTCCCGCATTTTATCCTCCCAACAACCTTGCCTCTGTGTGGACTGAAAGAGTTCTGAGAGAACTGTGACTGGCCCAGAGTCACCCAGCAGGCTTCACATGGAGAAGAGAGGAATTGAAACCAGTTCTGCCAATTAGAGTCTGCTGCTCTTAACTACCGCATCCCATTAGCTCAATTCAATCCAATCAAAAATAAAAATCAAATAAATTAAATAACTGTTTATTATATGTAATTTATTTGGGTTTTTTGTGCTAACTTCGATTCCCACCCACTTCCCTATACCCTTAATTATTCCTCTCCAAAGGATCCTTTGGACTAAAAGGCCCCTACAAGACAGCATCTATGTTCTTCAAGTATTGTTGCACAGTATCGGCTCCTTGCTTTCACTTCTCCCTTCTGCACCACCTCTCATTAATGAAGAAGGATTTTTATAATTAATCCTAGAATTAAAGCGTGCACAGTTACCACATCTATCAGATCCTTTAGTACGTTTCCATCTGTTTTTTCCCTTCTATGCAAGCAATGCACATACACATCGATAAATCACTGGGAAAAAACCCAAATCTTGATATGAACATATATACAGCTGCATCAGGATTCTTTTAAGATAATGTTTTTCTCACGCACACCTGTGCTCCTTTGTATCAGCAAATAACTTCCCTCAAAGTAGTTGTTCACATAACCACAAAGAAACAGCTCTTTTTCAGTGTTTTATCATTGGGCACAAGAGTAATGTAAAGTGTGTGTGTGTGTGTGTGTGTGTGTGTGTGTGTCTGTGTGCGTGTGTGCGTGTGTGCGTGTGTGTGTGTGTGTTGGCCATCAAATCACATCTGACTTAGGCTGACCTCTGATCAAAGATGACATTGAAACCGTGATCAACTGAACAATGCTGTACAAATTTGAAAATAAAAATGTAGACTATTATGGATTCCTAATGCATTGGTTTCACCTCACAAACCAGGCAAAGAATTTTAAATGCTAAAAATCCGGCTCATACAGCTGTTGAAAACTTTTCTCATCTCCTAAATGTTTGATTAAGAAGAGAAGAGTTTGGATTTATATCCCCCCTTTCTTTCCTTAAGGAGACTCAAAGGGGCTTACAATCTCCTTGCCCTTCCCCCATCACAACAAACACCCTGTGAGGTAGGTGGGGCTGAGAGAGCTCCGAGAAGCTGTGACTAGCCCAAGGTCACCCAGCTGGCGTGTGTGGGAGTGTACAGGCTAATCTGAATTCCCCACAGCTCAGGCGGTCAGAGCTGGGAATCAAACCCGGTTCCTCCAGATTAGATACACGAGCTCTTAACCTCCTACCCACTGCTGCTCTCAAACTTTTTAACTTTTAAAAACTTTTAAAAACTTTTTAACTTTTTTTCTCTGTCTTTCCTTTCTCATTGAATTGGTTTGACACTCTCATTGTTTTTTTAATTGCTGCTACTGCTCAGTGGCGTAGCGCCAATGGGACCGGGGGCTGCGACGCTCCGGTTGGAGCAGCGACGGAGGCATGGCCAGATCGTGGAAAGGGCGTGGTGGGGGTGTTCCAGGGCATCCTGGGGGCGTTCTGGGGCACGGCGAGGGCAGGTGGTGGTGTGGTAGGGGTGCAGGGTGCGCGCGCGCCCCCAGGCGCAGTTTCCCCTTGCTCTGCCTCTGCTACTGCCTTTTGAAACTGATTTGGTTTTCTTATATGTGCCACAACTTTGTCAGTTCGGATTTGAAAGCCCCACAAGATCTTGACCTTTTCATTTTCCATGACTTTTCCTGGATGATGTTCCCACCAGTTTTTAGCTGTCTTGATGTTGTAATTATCGCATTTATTCCAGTGGATCATCTTGGCCACTGAGTTGTGCCTCTGTTTGTCCTCAGCCTTGGCGATCCTTCTGCAGCAGCTAAGCACATGATCTACAGTTTCGTCAGTTTCCTTGCACAATCTGCACTTTCCATCATCTGAAGATGTTTCCATTCTGGTCTTAATCGTATTTGTCCTAATTGCCTGCTCTTGAGTGGCTAAAATAATTGATTCAGTTTCCTTTTTTAAAGTTTCAGTTGTTAACCGTGGCCAGGTCTTTTCATTGTCCACCTTGTCCTTGATCTTCTCCAGAAATTGGCAACGCAATGCTTTGTTGTGCCGCTTTCAGTCCTTGTTTTAATCACATTTTTTTCTTTACTCCTGTTTGATTCTCTGGGCTTTCAGTAACTTCCTGTTCTTCACTTCAATCAATGCCCGTTCTTGACTTTGATTACATAATCAGCCCACACACTTTTCTCCTCCTCCACTGTTTGTTTTACTTGCAGTAACACTGTGCCACCAGATCTCTGGGGCAGGTATAGTCTATTGGAAGACATGGTGCATTGTCATAAGCTTCTGAGTTTTTCTACCCAACACATCCAAATCAACCATTGTCCAGTTTATGATTCCAGTGGTGTACCTGATGACAGGTATGACCCAGGTGTTGGTGGCCTTCATAATATTCCCGCCATTTAATTTGGATTTCAAAATTTTCCAGACCCTCTGGGTGCATTCTTTGCTGACCACAGTCTTCACTTGCTCATGCTTGATGTTATCTAGCTGCAAAATGCCCTAATATTTAGAGGCTTACTTTTGATTGCACTTGATTACTTGGCCATTAGGCATTTCTATGCTGTCTGTGCTGAATATTCGGGCTGTGTTCACTAGTGACTAGATTTCTGTGTCTGATTTCCCATAGAGCTTCAAATCATCCACGTTTGGCAAATGTGATTTTTTTCTGAGCCTTTGGCCATTTGATGTCGCAATTTTGTTTCCTTTAAAATCACTGGCCCTTTCCGCATGGGCCATTTACGGCGCCATCCCCAGGGAGCAGTTCGCACAGGCGGCGCTGCTAAAACGCAGCAGCACTGACCTGGCTCCCCTCCTCCACCCCCAGGCTGTGTCAGGCCGCCTCCAAAACACACGGTTTTCCCCGTCCCTCTCCCACTCACCTCATCGCCTTCGTCACTCTACTGGACTGCTGAGACCCTCCCTCGCTGTCCTCCGACCCCTGGAGGTCGGAGGGCAGCGTGGGCGGGTCTTAGCAGTCCAGCAGGGCGATGAAGGCGACAAGGTGAGTGGGAGAGGGACGGGGAAGAGGCGGCTCCATGCGGAGCCGCCTCTCCCGCACTGGCCTCTGCAGAGGCCGCTCACACGCTCCGGTGCAAACGGCCCCCACCCCTCCACCGGCAGGAATTCTGCAGTGCGGAAAGGGCCACTGTTACTGGAATCATGGCAATGATAAACAGTAAGGGCAATAGTGAATCACCTTGGAAAATTCCTCCCTTGATGCTGACTGTTCCATAGTTTTCATTTCCAACTGTCAGTTCAGTTCTCCGCTCTCTCACCACTGTTGCAGTGAATACTCGTATGTTTTTGCTGACACCAACTGTTTCCAAGCATTTCATGATCCAAGTATAGGGCAGTGTCAAATGCCTTCTTCTAACTGATCCAGACCATATGCAAATTTGTTTTTTTGATTCTTGCAGTTCTCCATTATCATTTTGTCTATCAGGAGTTGATCTTTTGTACCTTCTTTTGTTACCTTTTTTGCTCCGCCGGCAGGATGTTCTTCGCCTTCAAGTAGTCCATGATGTTATTCACTATTATGCTAGTGAGCAGTTTGAAATCATAGGCAAGCAGGTTATTGGCCTATAGTTTCCAGGTGTTGTGCCTTTTGACTGGATCTTTCTGAACTGGGTGTAAACTGGTCAGGTATTTGAGCCAGAAGCCATGCAGTTGATTATTATTATTATTATTATTATTATTATTATTATTATTATTATTATTATTAGTAGTAGTAGTAGTAGTAGTAGTAGTAGTAGTAGTAGTAGTAGTAGTAGTAGTAGTAGTAAATTGCTTCAATTATTAGGATGCTGTGGGTTTTCCGGGGTGTATGGCCATGTTCCAGCAGTGCCAGCCACAGATACAGATGAAATGTCAGGAGAAAATACTACTGGAACATGGCAGTGGCGGAGCTGCCACAGGGCATCCAAGGACAAATGCCCCGGGTGCCCCCAGGGGTTCACAAGGTCTCCTGGGAAATGTAGTTCCCACCAGGCTACTTTTTCAGCTGGCTGCTCTTTGCAGCCACCTGAACTCAGGTAAGTGGGGTATGTGTGTGGGGGGGGGGGAAGAGGTGGAGAGCAGGGTGCTGTGGGGGGTATAGAGTGGGGGCAGGGTGCCAGCTTGCCCTGGGTGCCATTTTGCCCCCCTACGCCACTGTAACACGGCCATACAACCCGGAAAACCCACAACATCCTAGTGATCCTGGCCTTCATCCTAGTTGAAAGCCTTCAACAATACATTGTTGTAATTATTATTTCATTAAGTCTTCTGTACTGAAAGCACATCATATAGAATTCTGGATGAACAAGGAAAAGAAACAACACGCAACTTGGGTTCAATTTCAAGCAGACCATATCTTCAGTACAGTCCATTTTTAAAATACTGTTCATTTACAGTTTCCAAACCAACCAAGCAACTGAAGTTTTATTAAGTATATCATTTCAACAGTCTGGTCAAGTCTTAAATTTTTGCACATCTCCCCTTTCCCCCTCTTTGAAAGTGCAACGGACTGGGCTCGTTCACATCTGCAATCTTTCTCCCAAAATGGATTTCACCAATTTCAACCATTAAAAAAGCTTTTACAAGCTGTGAAAACAAAATGCGAGAGAGGTGAGGAAGAGACTCACATTTTTTTAAAAAAATCCCGTACATTGCCTTTTGGAACGAGGAATTTAAAAGTGTAAACTTTTGTATAGCTATGTGAGAAGTATATCAGGGAGGGAGGAATTGACATTGGGAGTGTTTCCATATGTTGTCTCATTTCTGTGTGTTTTGGGGATCAAAAAAAATTTCTTTTGACCAAGAACTAATTTATGCAGAGCTCTGCTTACATCACGGTTCTAAATTTTAATACTGAGCTGTGTCTCTCCCATGTATTGTCAGTTGGCTTTTCACGGCCGGAATAACTAAAGACAGGTTAGCCGAAGTATGGTTGAAGGGTATGGCCAGAATTCTAGCAGCATTCTCTCCCTTGACGTTTCTGGCTTGCATCTGTGGGCTGGCATTTTTCAGATCTTGTGAGCTGAATCGTCAGAGGATCTGATCTATCAGATCCTCTGAAGATGCCAGCCACAGATGCAAGCGAAACATCAGGAGAGAATGCTGCTAGAACACGGCCATACAGTCCGGAAACCACACAGCACCCCAGGTGTCCTCCCACATTTTTAAGGTGGTTTGTCTTCCTTTTAATAAATGTTCATATTACAAATCTATTGAGTGAACACTGGCCCTTCCCATGCAGATCACCTAAAATGTTTGTAAAATGTTATATAATACATAGCATCACACCTGATTGGACAGAGAAATACAGAAGAGGAAGAGGAAGAGGAGGAAGAGGGAGGAGGAGGAGGAGGAGGAGGAGGAGGAGGAGGAGGGAGAAGAAGAAGAAGAAGAAGAAGAAGAAGAAGAAGAAGAAGAAGAAGAAGAAGAAGAAGAAGAAGAAGAAGAAGAAGAAGAAGAAGAAGAAGAAGAAGAAGAAGAAGAAGAAGAAGAGGAAGAAGAAGAAGAAGAAGAAGAAGAAGAAGAAGAAGAAGAAGAAGAAGAAGAAGAAGAAGAAGAAGAAGAAGAAGAAGAAGAAGAAGAAGAAGAAGAAGAAGAAGGAGGAGGAGGAGGAGGAGGAGGAGGAGGAGGAGGAGGAGGAGGAGGTGGTTCCCATGCTGAGCAGAGACCAAGCAGCTTGATGAGCCTCGGGGTATTGTATAGGCTCTCTACACCTTAACACAGATCAAGACAGAGGAGACAGAGATTTTCAAAAGTTTAAATTGTGTAGGGTTTATATTCTGTTATGTTGTGGCTGCATTCAGGGAAGGAAGGGGCTGTGGCTTGTTGACAGCGCCTCGGCTTTGCATGCAGAAGGCCCCAGCTTCAGTCCCTGGTATCTCCAGTTAAACAGGACCACTGACTGCATAGTTGCATAGGTGATGTGAAAGACCTCTGCCTGAGACCCTGGAGATGAAGTTGCCAACCTCCAGGTAGTGGGTGAAGATCTTCTGCTAGTACAACTGATCTCCATGCAACAGAAATCAGTTCACTGGGAGAAAGCAAAGTCAATAGCATTAGGTAGGAGAAATGAAAGGAGGCCACAACATTTTGGTTTGTTAAAATGAAGGGATGCTGAGAACTTTGCAGCAAACATGTTGGGCAGGCAAACATGCCTTTATCAGTAATTACACCAAACACCATGCTCACCCTGGCAACATGACAGCAACTATAGGCTGTCTCATTAAAAAATGGTCATAGGGTTGTATATTCCTCCACCACAGAACTCAACATGCCGGACCTTCTTTGTTGTAGAATGCTCCACCTGGGTTCTAGTGCCTCTCCAATCCATTTGAAAGCAGAAATACATTTTGGCATTCAATTTAATATCTTCAATAATATGCAAAACAATGGCTTTGACAAAGACAGCGCATAAAAATGAATGACAATGTTTATATTCTCATATTCTTATGCGGAACCATACACTTTTCTTAACTGCTGCACCTCAACTGGCCATACAAACATCTTTTTCTGAGACAGAGTATAACGGGCAGGAGTTGATACACACTGTGTACATGTATCAGCATGCACAGAAAGTAGCCCGGTCAACAGGTTTCATGTGGCTCGCAAGTGACCCAAACTGCTCACCAGACCATTGGTCACAGTACAACAACCTTTATTAGGCATATTAAAATAGGCTCCAGAGCATTACAGACATTTCTGAAGTACAAGTCAAAAGTACATTCAAAACACAGACAGATAAACTGTGTCTAGCATTGGACGTTACTTAGAAAATTCTGTCACTTGTAAAAGAAATTTTGCTACTTTTTCCAAGAGCACGGCCTCTGTGTTATTTAACAAAAGCTCCACAACAGAGTTGTCAGAGTCTCTTTCAGATTTGTCTAAGACCCGCCCAGGAGAGAAATTCCTGATTACCCACATATCTCGGACAGCTCAAGTATATAAATGGTGAGCAAGAGTCTCCCAACTTGGTTTTTACAGTGTGGGACAAGACCCGATCCTGAGAGGGATAGATAGAAGTAGCGATTCCTTTGTAATGGCCAATGGAAAAGTATTGCATCTGGCCCTTGTAATAATCCATCTCTGTTGGGGTTCAGTTAATAGTTCAAGATATTTGGCTATGTGCCCCTGTTCTGGTACTATTCTGACAGAAAGGGGTGAGCATGATTTAGTTGCTTGCCCCAACATGATATGGTATTCCTGTTCTAGAAGTGTGCTTTTTAAGGTTTGCAGAATCTCTCTGGGTGACAGCATACAGAGATCTTCAAGTATTAAACCTAGAGAGTAGATTTTTGACCATTGGTCCTGGGCTCATGATGGGTGAGCAGGATAGGAGCTGAACTAGCGGGGCTCAGGCATTCCTGATTAGAAGGGCAGCCCTTATAAGGGTAAGAAGCTGAATCAGACAGGCATGATTTTTATCTTGATTCATGGCTCTGAGAGGGTGAAGACCTTGGTGTAAGCAGTAGCTGGAGAGACAAGACCAGTCAGTGTGGTTCACTTCCCTGCCTTCCTTTAAACTCATGAGATTCTTGCCTGATCTGCCAACGGAAACCATGCTGTGGACACATACTGTGCCCTATAAATAGTAATGTCTTCTCTCTATGAAAAATGCTTTCGGAAGGGAAAATAATTCTGTATGGATGCCAAGCGAGAAAGAGCCAGTCCCATTCCGCACTCCGCAGGGAGGCTGTAGCTCTGTGAGCTCATGAAAATCAGAGGGAATGGTGGGGGGCTGGGCAGAGAAACCGGTTTGTACTTCACATCCTCCAACTGGAATGTATACTATACATGTTACCTTCTTATTTATATATCCTGTCAGCACGGGAATTGTGCCCACTGCCAGAGATTGTGCCATTTGGGCCCAGTGTGGGGGGCAGAGTACTGTCTGCACAGGGACACACTCTCTGATTTGAAATGAATGGGGCAGCACGGGTCCGCCAGCATGCATTCTGGGACAGGCATTTTATTCATTCATTCATTCATTCATTCATTCATTCATTCATTCATTCATTCATTTATTTATTTATTATATTTTTAGACCGCCCTCCCCAGTAGGCTCAGGGCGGTGTACATCATAATTAAAACATACAATAAAATATAAAACAATAGTTCCATCTGTAATTTAAAACAATCAAATGGCGACAGTTCCCTCCCCCCAACCCCATCCACAGGGGGCCTGGATGACATGGCTATCCCGGCTGGCCAAAAGCCTGGCGGAACAGGTTCGTTTTATTGGCCCTGCGGAAACTTTGAAGGTCCTGCATGGCCCTGGTCTCCTTAGGGAGCCTGTTCCACCAGGTAGGGGCCAGGGTTGTGAAAGCCCTGGCCCTTGTAGAGGCCAACCGGATCTGTTTTGAGCCAGAGAATTCCAGGACCAGCTGGAATTATTCCTATTCATCCCCCCACCCCTACCCCAACCACCACCACCACCCCATCATCATCATCATCATCGTCGTCGTCATCGTCATCATCGTCGTCACCACCACCACCACCACCACCACCACCATTCAATTTATATGCTGCCCTTCCCCTCATGGGCTCAGGATGGTTTCCATCACATAAAAATATAGAACATACAATAGATACATTAAATACAATTAACTGCCCCATCCAAAGGGGAGGGGTGAATGCACCTCTGGAGCCCTCCCCAGGGCACTTTGTGTTTTTAGCCTCCCCTGGAAGGCCTCCTTGGGTACAGTGGGCCAGTGTGGTCACAGCACCACATCCATGGTCCAGAAGGTGGAAGAAGCAACAAGGGGAACTGCTATTTTAGATCTGCTTCTAACCAATAATGATGACCTGATGAGTGGAGTGGAAGTGGTAGGATCCTTAGATGGGAGTGATCATGTTCTCCTGGAGTTTGTTATACAGTGGAACAGGGATACTAAGTGTAGTCAGACACACATCCTAGACCAGTGATGGTGAACCTTTTCGAGACCGAGTGCCCAAATTGCAACCCAAAACCCACTTATTTATCGCAAAGTGCCAACACGGCAATTTAATCTCAATACTGAGGTTTCAATTAAGAAAAAATGGTTGACTCCAAGGTGTGCGTTACTTGAGAGTAAGCTTGGTGGTAGTCGGTGGCTTTGCTTTGAAGCAACCGTGCAACTCTTCCTTAACGTGGGTGAATCACTCTACAATTCTAGGGAGGGAGCTTACTTCCAGAAGCAAGCCCCGTTGCCAGCAACCGCCAGCCTTACTCCCAGGTAAAGGATCGCGCTTTAGTTCTTTGCATGAAAATCAGTGGGGTTTAACAGGGCTTAACAGGGTTACCTATACTCCTTCCCCAAAACTAGGTCTTAGGTTTAATGCTAATAATGGAGCCCAGCGGCCCAGGCCAGCCTAGATGTGTGTGTGGGGGGGCACTCTGTTTGTGCGTGCCCACAGAGAGGGCTCTGAGTGCTACCTCTGGCACCTGTGCCATAGGTTCGCCACCACTGTCCTAGACTTTAAGAAAGCAGACTTCAGTAAGCTTAGGAAACTACTGGTTGTGATCCCATGGTTCAAAATACTAAAAGAGAAGGGAGTACAAGATGGGTGGGAATTTCTTAATAGTGGTGGACTCTTGGATCGCACAATTTGCAGCAGCTCCAATGAGGAGGAAAAATGGGAGATAAGCCTCCAAGGAAACCAGGATGGATGTCTAAAGAACTTTCAACTGAGCTAAGATTTTGAAAGGACACGTACAAGAAATGGAAAAGGGGGGAAATCACCCAATTGGAATTCAAACAAATAGCAAGGATGTGTAAGGAGAAAGTCAGAAAAGCTAAAAGCTCACAATGAGCTCAGGCTTGCCAGAAAGGTTAAAAACAACAAAAAAGGGGGTTTGGGGGATATGCCCATAGAAAAAGGACGACAAAAGATAGGATAGAGTCATGGAATGGAATGGAGAAGATGGCAAAATGCTAACAGGGTATGGAGAAAAGTCAGAACTACTTAACACCTTCTTGGCCTCCGTCTTTTCTCAAGAACAAATGAGCGCCTGCCTAGAAAAAAGGGCCACTTTGGAAGGTGAACTCTATAGCATTGTAACAACCCATTGGGATCTTGCCCCTCCCCAAATCCCTCCTTCCCCTAGGGTTGTCAACCTCCAGGTAATACCTGGAGATCTCCACTATTACAACTGAACAGTTCCCTAGAGAAAATGGATCCCTTGGAACGGGGACTCTATGGCATTATACCTTCCGAGTTGCCTCCCAAAGCCCCACTTTGCACAGGCTCCACCCCCCAAAATCTCCAGGTGTTTCCAAACCCGAGAGCTGGCATGCCTATGCAGGACTAGTACTTCATGTATTACAAAGCAAATTACATCCCCACCCTAGGAAATCCTAGGGAACATGTGGATTTCCCCAGATAGTTCTCCCCAGACTGTTTCATGCTGGGAAATCAGTGCAGAAGGTGAATTCTCCAAGTGTATCATGGTCCTGATCCTAACTAGGGCCATGCACGCACAGGAATTGAGAACTCACAACAACTCATAGGTGATTGTGTTATACACAGTGTGGAGTCTCAATTTGTGTGCAGTGTAATATGTAAAAATGCCTACCTAAATGGCCATAGTAA
The DNA here is from genome assembly GCF_021028975.2 of Sphaerodactylus townsendi. Classification (NCBI taxonomy): domain Eukaryota; kingdom Metazoa; phylum Chordata; class Lepidosauria; order Squamata; family Sphaerodactylidae; genus Sphaerodactylus; species Sphaerodactylus townsendi. The sequence goes on from NC_059437.1 coordinate 10,424,181, forward strand.
ATGCCTGGATCTTCTTGGAGAAAGAATGGGATAAAACGAAGATAAGCAATGGTACAATAAAACAACTCTAAGGGGTGTATATACTATGCAGATTCTTTTGCATTTTTTTAAAATCAACTCCATTATCACTGCGCGTTTGATCCCAAAATTTAAACTTTCAAGGATTTGCTCCAGCCTCCAAATGCCATCTTGTTTCTATGTAGCAATGAATGGAACAAAAAAAAATACTAGTGGTTAGGCTTTCTTTAAAATTGCCTATTCAACTTTCACATAGTTTTACTCATAGGTCAAATCAGCTCCATCAATGTCAGGTTGATAAATGAATTCATTTAATTTTTTTATCACTGGAAAGCTCTTTGCTTGTGTATTTTTCACTATCAGATTTCTCTGGCAAGATAACAAACCCCTTATTATTATTATTTTTTGTGTTATCTATTCCAATAAATAGAAATAGAGTTCTTGAAACAAAGCCGAAAAATTTTGCCTCACTTTGTTAGCGTTTGCCTTGTGGATCTCAGTTGGAGAGAGGCCTGTCACTGATTGATTGCATTAAGCCCATATTTTATTATTAACACAAAACAATGACATATATAGAGTCCGAGCTACATGACAGAACTTCATCCCAATGGAAACAAATGCTTCAATCTACCCTCAACCCACAGTTGGTCAAGATACCAAATGAGGTCCCTTTTCTCAATGCTGAGAGTTGGACTGGCTAGGGAAGACATTCAGATATTTCTGATCTGAAATAGTGCCCAGAATTCCCTGTTTCATTTTGAAATGCTGGAAATGAAGCAGGACACTTGCAGAGGAGTATCTAGGGCAGTGATGGCGAACCTTTTCAAGACCAAATGCCCAAATTCCAACCCAAAACCCACTTATTTATCGCAAAGTGCCAACACAGCAATTTAACCTGAATACTGAGGTTTTAGTTTAGAAAAAACGGTTGGCTCCAAGGTGTGCGTTACTCAGGAGTAAGCTTGGTGGTAGTCGATGGCTTTGCTTTGAAGCAACCGTGCAACTCTTCCAACGGGTGAATCATGACCCTAGGAGGGTTTACTTCAGATGCTCTCCCCGCTAAGCCAGCAAACCCGAAGCATTCCCAGGTAAAGGATCGCTAGCTTTTAGTTCTTTGCATGAAAATCAGTGGGGTTTACTTTAAATTCAGGGCTTAACAGGGTTACCTATACTCCTTCCCAAAACTAGGGTCTTTCTAGGGTTTTAATGCTAATAATGTGGAGCCGTTCAGCGGCCCAGGCCACAGCCTAGGATGTGTAAGGGGCACTTTGTTTAGTGCGCGGCCTACCATTGAGAGGGCTCTGAGTGCTACTCTCTGGCAACTCCTGGTGCCAGTAAGCAGGGGTTCGCAAATGCACCTCACTGTCCTAGACTTTAAGAAAGCAGACTTCAGTAAGCTTAGGAAACTACTGGTTGTGATCCCATGGTTCAAAATACTAAAAGAGAAGGGAGTACAAGATGGGTGGGAATTTCTTAATAGTGAGATCTTGACGGCACAATTTGAAACAGTTCCAATGAGGAGGAAAAATGGGAGATGTCTAAGGAAACCAGGATGGATGTCTAAAGAACTTTCAACTGAGCTAAGATTTTGAAGGTTTGAGGGTTTACTCAGAAGCAAGCCCCGTTGCCAGCAACCGAGCTTACTCCCAGGTAAAGGATCGCGCTTTAGTTCTTTGCATGAAAATCAGTGGGGTTTAACAGCGCTTAACAGGGTTACCTACACTGCTTCCCCAAAACTAGGTCTTAGGTTTAATGCTAATAATCAAGCCCAGCGGTCCAGGCCATCCTAGATGTGTGTGTGTGGGGGGGGAGGGGGTTACTCTGTTTGCTTGTGCCCACAGAGAGGGCTCTGAGTGCCACCTCTGGCACCCCTGCCATAGGTTCGCCATCACTGATCTAGGGAAAATGTAGCCTGGTACAAAATCTGAGTTTTCTGCACCCCACCCCACCTCCCCATGGGCAGCTGCCCTCCCCCACCAAGACCAAACAACATTTTTTTGCACCAAGTCTTGCAGTCAGTTTATGGACCTGGGGGGGGAGGAGGAGGGGTGTGGGGGTGATTTTCTGCCCTCCACATGACTAAATGGCCACAGCCCAGGGATATTTGATGCCGTATCTCCCCCTGGGTGGTAAGCCCCCGGGCACTTGGTAAAGAAACCAGTCTTCCCTTAAGAAATAATGGCCCCATTTTTACCACGTCGGTAAACCGGGCCTCCCATATGCAGGACTACCTGCTGTTAGCATCAGCTGTTACAAAGTGCTTCCAGTCCCTTTAAAGGGATGAAGAAGCTCTCTCACAATTGCCATGCTTCAACTGAACCAATTTCTAAATTATTTTAGCATTGCTTCATGCCGCTTTTGAAAGAAATCTTTTGGAAAGCAGCAAATACAAATAAAATAGCAAATAAAGTAGACAAATAAAATTTCAATCCCTCCCCCCACCCCACAACAAAAACCAGGGATGTTGGATGCAGAAACAGCAGCATCACTTTGAGAGCATCATCATCTTGTTCTCTGCGGCCCCACTTTCTGAAGCTAGTTGGGGAGGCAAGAAGTACAGAGGATTCTTAGTGGTACTACCTGTATGCTGGATTCCCTCACCGCATAGGCCAACTGTTAAGCACCTTGAAGAAGAAAAGGAGGAGGAGGAGGTGTAGATTTATATCCCACTTTTCCCAATGGTAAGAAGTCTCAAAGCGGCTTACAAACTCCTTCCCTTTCCCTTCCCACAACAGAGACCTCGTGAGGTAGGTGGGGCTGAAAGAGTTCAGAGAGAGCTGTGATTCAGTCCAAGGTCACCCAGCAGGCTTCATGTGGACGAGCAGGGAGACAAATCCAGTTCACCAGATAAGAATCTGCTGCTCATGTGGAGGAGTGAGGAATCAAACCCAGTTCTCCAGATTAGAGTCCACCACTCTTAACCACTATACCTCGCTGGCTCTGTGCAGCTGACGTTTAGCTAATACCTCCTGTTGTTAATGGTCTTAAACGGTGATTTGTAATATCTCTTTAACACTGTTTTGAAGATATGTCTTATCTTGTTTTAATGTGATATGTTCCGTAGCTTGTTTTAACAGTAGATTATGTATTATCTTCAACGGTTTTATTCAATTGTCATTTAATTGCAAGCTGTTTTGGATATTGCTGGAGAGAAAGAGGGAGAGGAAGGATATAAATACTTCAATTAAATAAACAAAACAATTCCCAAATCTCTCTATCCCTGCCCCAACGTAGCTCAATATACCTTTGAAAAGGGGTTAAGATGGTGATCTGTAGAATTCTGGCTTAAAAACAATTGTGAAATCATTGGACCTGCTATCAAACTAGCCATAGCAGACTGGCAAAGAATGTGATGACATTTAATGGTATGATATCAAGACTATTTGGTAACAAAAATCAAACTTTAGAAGAGCCAAATAAACAAAACTCATCATCATTGTAATATTTCTTCCAATAAATCCCGTGAACTAGAGAATACAGTTGCTGCCATAGACAATCCGATTTCCTGATCTGTGCATTAAATATTTACTCCTAATTATAAACTGATGGTAAACCCAAACAATATCCAATTTGCATTATTAATGATGCAAGAAATGTGGCATGGGGATGCCTCTTAAGGTTTGTAATAAAGAGGAAAATATGTTCACGATTTAATCTTTGAGTTTCTCTTTTAAAAATCATTTAAAGAGAGGAGTCAAAACAATAAAACTTATTTAATTAACAGGGATTCTGCTTATGAATTAGTTGTTTCAAGCAGGGGTGGGGGCTGTTGGGGGGTGGGGGGCAGGGACTCCACATCTGAACTGGAACTCAGACTACAAAGGGCCCATTTTCAGCTTCAGAGTCTCAGGGGGGAAATCAAAGACTTTCTTTCTTTCAGCGGTTTCGGAGAGATGATATTTTGAGATGTTGACAGCTGCCAAACTGCAAAAACACGGAAGAAGTACCAAAATGAAATCTTTTTATCTTTCTGGATTTCTTTCAATATTTAAGCTTGGTTTCCTTTTGCTGAGCACCACTGGTGATTTCTGCCTTGTTAAGAAGATTGTTTCTAGCTGTCCATTACGGAAAGCAATGGCTTTTATCTAATGCTGGCAAGGAGAACGAGCGCAGCTTCAAATGCCTCATTGGCTATAATGAAGGGTGGAAAGTCCTCCTGACCTATGATAACTCAGACAGCCCTTCGTAAAATGCATAATTGTTATGTATTCGTATTGGTATGTTTTATTAAATGTATGTGCTGCGGTTCAGCCCGGAGCAACTCATCAGGCAATAAATGTAAAAATTGAAACAAAATTGAATTGAAAACAACCTACAAGCACAACTAAAAGTTTACCTAGTAAAGCCAGAACAGCTAGCAGAGGGAAGAAGGGTAATCATACAAAGTTGGTAAGGAGAAATCTGTCTATCAGTTTGTAGTATTCTTCTTCTAATCTGGGCTGTTAGGGCTGCCACTGAGATTGAGCTAATCTGGGCTGTTAGGGCTGCCACTGAAACCATAATACTTCTTCCCAAAAGCAATCCTGGCTTTCCTCTACTTTTGTGGAGCAGGATATGTGTCAAATGACCTCAGGAGGCATCACTGATAGGTTTGAAAGGAGCAGAAAACAGATGTCTACGTCATTGGATCCACATACCTCAGGGACTGCCTCTACCCATATTGCCCAGATAGGCCCCTCCAATCTTCAGAGGGGAACCTCCTTGAAATCCCTGGCTCGAAAACTATCCAGCTGGCTTCGACAAGGGCCAGAGTCTTTTCGGTCCTGGTCCCTACGTAGTGGAATAGGCTCCCAATTGAGATCAGGGCCCTGTAGGACTTGAGCAATTTCCACAGGGCCTGTAAGACGGACCTATTCTGCCAGGCTTTCCCTGTTGGCCAGCCGAGCTAACATCCACTTTTCTGGCCTCCCGGGGGTGGGTTTTAGCAGGACCGGAGCTAGGGGCAACTGCGTCTGGCGCATGCGTGTGCCCTGCGCCCCTGTCCCACCACGTCCACCCCACCACACCCCAGAACATCCCCGCCATGCCCCAGAACATCCTCGCCACGCCCCGGAATGCCCCAGAATGCACCCCAGTCCCCTTGGTGCTACGCCACTGGGTTTTAGCAAGTTGCCATCTGGAGTTGGGTAATTTTATAATTCTATTTAACTGTTATAATATTGTATGCTTTTATTGTGATTGTTTTATACTGTTGTTGCTGCCCTGAGCCTCTCAGGGAAGGGCGGGTAAAAATCTAAAAATAAAATAAACAAAATAGGACAGTTTACTTGGAACCTCCTGACATTTTGTAATTGCCTGCTATGAGGGTTAAATGATCCCATCTCCCGTGGCAGTCATTTTGTGGTAATGTCTGCTACCCCTTTCTTCAAATTTAAGAAGTTCCCACGAGTGTAACATGGTTATAGGCTCTTTCTGCTGAAAACTAGTTATACATATCTGCTGGATGCAAAGAAGTAAGGTTTGTGCAGTGGAACACAAGTAAGCTTGGACTTCTGAGAGAACAGTGGACTCTAAATGAGACGAATAAACAAACAAACAAAAACCTCTGGCTTGTGGGTTTACACAAGAGCCTCCTTCAGAACCGTTGGTCCCAGGTCACGAAGAGCTTTATCAGTCAGAAACAGCACTGCAAATTGAATTTAGTAGGCAAATACTATTACCATTTTCGAACTTCAGCTCTGCCACCTGGTTCAAATGAAAAGGCAAAACAGAGCTGGATATTATGAGGAAATTCACCTCGCATCTCTTCTCCATAACAGTTTTATGTAGATGCTAAATTTTGAACCCTGAGAAATTGTACTAGACATCTCCTGTAAAGCAGAACAACTATCTCCGAGTATCACCATACAGGCATTTTCCTAAAGGAAAACAACAAGCTGGAGTTGAACGAATGACACCCATTCCCTGTTTGTTCTGTACTTTGGCTATTTCAAATATTCTGTTCTGAAATCTTTCCCAGCATCCACTGTGAATTTCCGCGAACTCTGTTTTAAAAACATCTGATGCACGTTGCACTTGATATTTCCATATTCAATAATGAGCTTTAAGTGTAATATATGTATCCCAAGCGTGTGTCCCTCTCAGTTTGGGATATGCTGACAAAAAATAGATGAAAGAAAATGCCTCCAAGACATGAACAACTAAAACTGGAGGGGTATGTTTAGGGTTGTGCACTGGGGAGGGGGGGGGTGTCTCATTATTTTTAAGTTTCAAATATAATAGTCTCAGAAATTATAGTGAGAGGATCACTATGAGTATGACAACATAGCCACAAAGAGGAGAGGTGGCTGATGTCCATATCTGCTAGCCCACATTAAGTTCTCTGCTTCGGAGCACATTAAGCATAGAAACATGCAAATAAGTGTAAAATGTGAATGTTGTGGTAACTTTTGCTGATGTAATAGACACCTGCCTACAGCATTGACATTCCCCAGTGTTGTTCTTACAGGGATATTGAGGGATCTCCCCAATAAAAGTCTGCAAACCATCATCTGAAAATGCCATGAATTTTTCTTCAAACACATGCTGTAATCAAACATATCTTGTTTGTCAGCCGTAACTCCACCTTCCGCTGACCACCTTGAGTTTTTGTCAAACAGCTTTGCATTCAAGCATAGTTGTGGTGGTAGAGTTTCATTTTCTTTGGGTTCCGGAACGCAAGTTCTTTGCCATGAGGAGACTTCTACATCAGCATAGTAAGTCTCTTCGTGTTCATGGGTGGTTGAATCCCATCTCATAAGGCTGTGCAAAAATGCTCATGTCCAAAACAACACTTATAACATGGACTTACACAAGTGATAAGAGGTTTAAAGAAAATGTATTTCTTTTCTGAGCCTTCGGGGAGGGCGGTATATAAATATAAATAATAAATAAATATAAATAATAATAAGAATAATGGTTGACTGTCTCACTGATTTGCTCACTGTTTGTATATACCACTGGTTGCTAAGCCATAGGCAGTAACAGTTGGTCTGTGAGGGAGAGGACAAGTAGGATAGCTGTTGCATGATCTGAGCATGCACATGTTCGAAACAAGACAGCAAGCTCTGTGCTGTATGGTACTGTTTGAAAACCTGGAAAATAATCAAATGAAAAAGCTTGAACTGCTCGCAAACAGCAAACTGATAGGCATACAGTTGGTTGCCTGGTCATGACTGGTGAGCAGATGGCAAGTTTGAAGCATCCCTAATTACCTCCCCACTTCCTTTTCAGCTTTTTTCCTTTCTTTACCCATACTGGAAAAAGTCTTCCAAAAGAAGGGAAGACAGAATCAAAGAGCTATGAGACATTTTTAATATTATAACTGATTGTTTTTGCAAGAGCTTCAAAGCAAACAAGGTGCTGCCACAGAAGGAGAAAACAGCAAATATGCATGAATTGAATCAGACCCTTGGACCATCGAGGTCATTATGAACTACAGTCCCAAAGAGCCTGTACAGTAAAAGAAGAAGATTTGGTTTTTATACCTGGCTTTTCTTTGCTTTTAAGGAGTCCCAACATGGCTTACAATTGCCTTCTCTTTACCCTCCCCACAACAGACACCTTGTGAGGTAGGTAGAGCTGAGAGAATTTGAAGCAAATGGTGACTAGCCCAAGGTGACCCAGTAGGCTTCATGTGGGGGAGTGGGGAATCAAACCTGGCTCTCCAGATTGGAGCCCACCACTCTTAAGCTCTACCCCATGCGGATTCCTCCCAGGAAAATGACTCTCCAGCCAAGAGGGAAAAAGATTCTCCAGCCACAGGTCACCAGAAGACCTTCTCTATCTCAGTAAAACCAGCACAGGGCTTTTTCGCACACACGGATTGTTCTTGAATTAAGGCAATCCGCATCGACATCCTGACTTTTTTGTTGCTGTTTCATCGCTCGAGATCATTCACACATCACCAGGTTGTTGTGGATGTTCTTGTTGCTTCAGAAACCCCTTGGTTTTGCATTGCCCTGGAATGCAGTACAAACAAGCGTTCCGATTGGCTGTTGTGCCGTCCAAGGGCGTGTTCCGTGTGACGCTTGGCCCCTGTCATCACGAGCTGATGAGCTAACGAGTCAGCGTGATTTCACTATCTCAGTGTACCACTGCATTGAGAACTCACTATCTCGAGATTTTGGGGCAGCGTTGGAAACAATGCACTGCATGAGCGACCACGAGGAGGGGCGGGAGGAGAGTGAAATAAGAACAAAACAGTGAAATGTGTGCACACAACTGGCAAGCTCTACCGCACCCTGATTGGTTGGAGGAAATCGCATCACACAGTGGGTGTGAGCCCTCACAGTCGCTTGTTCCAGTTACGTTTTGCATCTAGGCACCAGATTGTGGGGGGGGGGGGATCCGTTTTATCCAAGAAAGTTGCACAATTATTGAGCAACAGGAAAAATGTGAGACAAAGGCTGAAATGAGCGACAGATTAGGGGTCGGGCCACATTACGGTTCAAGTGTGTGCGAAAAAAGGCAGAAATTGTGACAACCTCATATATTAAATCAAGAACAAACCGTGTGTGCGAAAAAGAAGACCTGCCAGACCCCACCCTGAGATCCTTGGAGGAAGGCCAGGATGATAATGCTGGGAAATTTTTCATGATTTTATTCACTGATTCTGAATATCAACAGCTTTTGGGTGGGGGGAGAGGCTCTCGCAGGCAGAAATCAGCACAACATTATATAGGCACCCCTTTTTGTTTGTTTTCACACGAAAAGGAAAAGCACTAGACAATGCAGTAAATAGAACACAAAACAGGGCTGGCGAAGGGGAAGGCTTTTATTTAGGATATAAAACGAAGGTGTCTGACATGCGAAATGCCTCCTTTCAAATGCCAATTAAACAAAAGAGGTTTGATTTTGTTCTCTGACACCATTTTAGTTATCTCTTCTCTCCTCATAAACACTTCGCGACAATCTCTTGTAACAAGCCAAAAGTGATCATCATCGCAACTCTTTTTTTTAACCTCTAGCAGGTACATTTACATTTCATTTTTCCTCACGAAGCGTATTTACAGCTAAGGATGAAAAGCGGAAGCATAAAAAGAAAGATGTGCCTTGAAAAACTCTTCCCAGAGAGAGGGAGGGAGAGAGAGAGAACTCAGCTCATGTTATTCTGCAGAATTACAGTTTTATTACAGCTAAGATACAGGCGCTTAGATGCAAGATTTATCAATTGCCATTCGTGAGCCTTCCCTTAGATGGCAAGAAATTGCCTGCTTAGTTACTCATCAGAATGGGAGTCCCTTAAAACAGCTACTAATCTTAGCAACTCCATTTGTTCTCAGGATGGGTCTGGAGTTTCTCAGCACCGCTATTTCGACCCACAAAACCCTGTTTCCATTTCACTTCTCCTTTACATGAATCAAACCTGCGATTCTTTATTTTCCCAATATATTCTGTTTCTTCACACTGACTTTCTTCCCAATAAAATGTGAACATTCTTCAGTGATGTTTGGGCATCATTCAATTGGTTTTTACCCAGTTATTATATTTCTAAACCTGGCATACCTATATTATATTGTATGTATAAATGAAACCCACGTGAACATAAACAGCATTCAAACTGTGTGTTAAATTTCAGGAAATTGTTTTGTGTTCCTAATGACTGTTCAGAAGATTCCATTGATAAATGTAGGGTATTTATTGAGTGCAGGCCTGTTTCAAGAAAAAAAACCCTTGATCAAGAACATTATCTGGTGAATGTAGGAACACCTGATACAGGAGTCCCCAACATGGCACCAGTAGGTGCCATAGCACCCAGTGGCATAGCTGGGATCCAGCAGGTTATCACAGGTTCCCGAGAGTAGGTTACTCATTATTTGTGTGTGCCGAAGGGGGGTTACTAATTGGTGATTTTGCCACATGATTTTTGCCTTAGTTACACCCCTTCTCTCAGCAGTAGCGCGCAGAACTTGAAGCAGTCTAGCTGGAGATGCACCGGCGTGCGTGGCAGCCTGTGCCTGCACGCATTCATTTCCTGCCCAAGGACCAGCGCAGTGGCTGTGTCCTTGCCACAGCCCCGCCCAGGAATGCCCTGCCCCAGGAATGCTCGGCCATGCCCCCGTCGTGCCCTGCCCAGCCCCATTGGTGCTACACCGCAGTTTGAATCCCACCACCATGGGAACCTGTTACTAAAATTTTTGGATCCCACCACTGGTTGAGAGCAAGTGCATTCTAATCTGGAGGAACCGGGTTTGATTCCCAGCTCTGCTGCCTGAGCTGTGGAGGCTTATCTGGGGAATTCAGTACACTCCCACACGCCAGCTGGGTGACCTTGGGCTAGTCACAGCTTCTCAGAGCTCTCTCAGCCCCACCCACCTCACAGGGTGATTGTGGTGAGGGGGGAAGGGCAAGGAGATTGTAAGCCCTCTTGAGTCTCCTACAGGAGAGAAAGGGGGAATATAAATCCAATTCTTCTTCTAGGGTAGCCCCCCCCCCCCCGGCACATCCAGTTGCTAGAAGACGCTCTAAAAGGAGGTAGTTTAGAGGGTGGAGGGAGGTACGAGGAGGATCAGCATGGCCAGCGTCGTGAAAAGGATTGAAGAAACTCCCAGAGCAGGGTGCAAAGTAAATCCTGGGATAGGCCGCATGAAGGACCATTTAAAAGATGCATCTAGAACTCTGGCTGGAAAAAAGTTGGGTAAGATGGACCAATGCCCAACCCAAGCCTGCTGCACTTCCTGTGTAGTCCATGGCCCATCCACCCTACTCCATCCCACCTTTCTACCTGTAGCTCAGGGCAGTGTATGAAATTTCCCCCTCTTCAGTTTACTGTCACAAGCAAACTTTTAACAGGTTAGGCTGGCAGGGTGGGGCTGGGGAAGAGACTCATGTAAAGTCACCCAGCAAGCTTCATGGAAAACTGGGATTGTGAACGTGAGTCTCTCATGTTCTAGTCTTCACTCTACCCCTCTACAGCTTGTTAATAAATTACTTTAAAGGGGGACTAGACTGACTTATGGAGAGTGGTCCAACTGACTAAGTGGAACCTCAATATTCAGAGGGAGTGTACCTACAAATACAACTTGCAAGGGGAAAGAACATGAGACTTCTGAACAATGGCGTAGCACCAAGGGTATGTGTGCACGTGATGCACCGGGCACACGCCCCTGCAGGGGCATTCCGGGGGCGTTCCGGGGTGTTCTGTGGGTGTTCCGTGGCAGGGTGGGGCAGGGGCGCAGGGTGCATGCATGCCCCGGGTGCAGTTTCCACTTGCTCTGCCCCTGCTTCTAAACCCTACTTGCTGGCTACTAGCAGCCTCCGCTTGGTGCCTGTGGAAAACAGGGTGAGAGACGGAGCTTTTAATTTTTCATCTGTTTTTGCGGCTTTTATTGTTTTACTGTGACTTGTGTCTCTTTTCTGTTTGCATAGATTTGTATGTCAGTCAGATAATCTTTATTATGGCCCACAGACTAGAAGCCGAACAACAACACGATTCAACTGTTCTTTTCATCTGATCATAGCTTTAAAGTTCAAGAGTTCCCAATGAATCTCCTGCAAATTCATCAAGATTCTCCAACAGCTCTTCAGTTCTCTTACAGGTCTCCAACCACACACATAGACACGTTGGTTTTTCTTCTGCTGTGTTTATTACAATGAAGGCGCTTGATCTTTCTTGAATTATTATTCTGGTATAATATTGTAAACTGCACAGCATTTTTTCCCCTATTGCTATCGCTCCTTATTGACAGACAACAAGCATTGAGCTTGCAGAAGCAGACGCTCTTCCTATCTAGTTGCACGGTGTGTTATGTACTAGACCAAGGTTGCTAACCTTTTAAAGCCTGTGAGCACCTTTGGAATTCTGTCGCAGAATGATGATGGGCATAAGCAAAAAACAGCTACTGCAAGAGACGGAGCCAACCACAAAATGTCAAGGGGTGAGATCAGTGGTGGGATCCAAACATTTTAGTAACAGGTTCCCTCGCCAGCCCCCCTCAGCAAAGGGGGCAGAGGCAAACCTGAGCCCTGGGCAAAACCTGAGTTGGATGCCCCCCCATGGGCAGCCACCCCACCACGACCCCCCAAAAATTTTTTGCACCAGGTCATTTCTAAATCAACATCACATTATAGAAAATGCCCCAACTCACAAATCTGAACACAGCAATGGTGAAACACACAGGTTCTTTGATAGAGACTGGTGAGAAAGGCTGAGAATCCATGAATTGCAGTACCTGAAAGGGATTGACCCAGTTCAGGGAGTTACATTATTAGTCGCAATTGCTATATGGAACCTTCACGTTCAAAGGCAGGATGCCTCTCGGGGAGGCGAGGGCGTGGAGATGGAAAAGCGGACCCAATTAGTAACCCCCTCTCGGCACACACAAATAATTAGTAACCCACTCTTGGGAACTGGTGAGAACCTGCTGGATCCCACCTCTGCTCTCAACCACTACGCCACTGCTGCTCCTAGTGCTCCCACACCCAGCGTAGCCCCCGGGGGGGGGGTCAACCAGCCTCGTCCCACAGCATTAGTCCCAGGCCAAACCCACCCTATGGGCCTCTTCCTAATCTTGGTTCACCTGTTGGGGTTGGCAAGGCTTCATGCAGCACTGCCTTTATTCCCACTGTCAGCATCACCATCCCCACAACTCTGGTAGTTGGTTGGCTGGCCCCCCCCCCCCCCCGGGCTCCCCCAACTACATGGGATTAAAATGTAAATAAATAAACAAATGATTTAAGCAGCCAACCAGCCATCACTTCATGTTACAATAGTGAATTCTGTAAGTTAACTGTGAAGTAGTAATTCCTTGTGTTTGTTGTGAATCTACTGTGAATCTTCTTCATTGGTTGTCCCTTAAATACATTGAGGGTTCCTGGCCCCTCAGTGATGCGGCTGGCCTCCATTCAGCCCAGGGCCTTTTCAGCCTTGGCCCCTGCCTGGTGGAACAGTCTTCCTCCAGCTGTCCGGGCCCTGTGGGATCTTGGTGAGTTCCGCAGGGCCTGTAAGACTGAGTTGTTCCGCTGGGCCTTTGGCGTGTCCAGCCGCTGATTGAAGTGCCCCTTCTACTCCTCTGGTTCGGAGTTCCCTTTGCCATCTAGGGGACCCACTTTTTGTTCTGCTTCCCCCTTCTTGGGAGGGCTTAATTGGGGTTGATTGCTGACGCCATCTTTATTGAATTTACCACTGTGTTTTAAATTTAAATTTAATTTAATCTAATGGGGTTTTGTTTGTATATGCTATATGTAGAAATTATGTTGTGCACTGCCCAGAGCCCTTCGGGGATGGGCGGTATAAAAAACCCATAAATAAATAAATAAATAAATAAATAAATAAATAAATAAATAAATAAATGAGTGAGTGAGTGAGTGAGTGAGTGAGTGAGTGAGTGAGTGAGTGAGTGAGTGAGTGAGTGAGTGAGTGAGTGAGTGAGTGAGTGAGTGAATGAATGAATGAATAAGTGAGTGAGTGAGTGAGTGAGTGAATGAGTGAATGAGTGAATGAATGAGTGAGTGAGTGAATGAATGAATGAATGAATGAATAAATAAATAAATAAATAAAATCATGGGGGACACAGTATTTTCACGGGAAGAAAAAAAAATCCTAATTGCTGGCTTGGTTAAGACAATCCTGTCTTTTAGAAGCTGAGTTGAGCATTATATCTCATTTGGCCATGCATATAGAATTGTAGGTCAAATTCAAGTTTAAAACATAGAGCCTTATGAATGAAAATGACGCACTGATTATATAGCCATAGCTACAAAACCCATGATGCGGTGCAACTGCAAGTAAAAATGTATGAGCTGAAACATCCAGGGCCTTAACTTGAAATAAACAAACGGCTAATATTTGATACTCACTATTCAGAGGCGGAATATGTTCCAATTTAATTAGGCATCTGGATTTCTGCTAGTTAGGATATGGAAAATGGAACTGAAAAATAGAGTGGTAATTCATCAAGTGGATTTTATACATGCCTAGTGTTATATATTTATTTTAATAATTGCACTGCCTGACTGGGATTCTTTCCCCCTTCCTGTTTTCTAAATCTATTCATGGTCCTGTCAGTTATTTGGTATTTTATGTGACTTTCCTCACATTACATTTTCCCCTGTGTTAGGTTTCCTTTCAAAGACCAAATGCTTTATTTTTTTCCTCCTATGGCTGTTAACACTTTGAGGATCAAAGAAACACTAAAGTGTTTTCTCAAAAAATAATCATTGTCAATCCAGTATTTGGCTTCCAGTGACAGCTGGGTATTTTTGTTTCATTAATAAGTAATTTGCAATTAATTTACTAAGCCATGTTTTTTCCAAAAAAAAAAAACTTTGCAATGTTCCTACCCCTTTAAAGTAGTAAAGCATTTACTGTTCTTTTGACATAGCTTCAGCAAGAGCTACATCTTGGCATTCCTCAACACAGCCTGATCTGGAATCTGGTTCCTGGTATTATTATTATTATTATTATTATTATTATTATTATTATTATTATTATTATTGTTGTTGTTGTTGTTGTTGTTGTTGTTGTTGTTGTTGTTGTTGTTGTTGTTGTTATATACATAACAACACAGCACAAGTGTCTGGAATTCATCTCTGAATATCGAGTCCTTCCCAAGGACCTAGGATATTAGAGGTATTTGCGTAGAATATGTGCAGTTCCTAGAAGTGCTGCTTTCTGCAGCATGTGGACTGATGTTCTGTCCAAGTTTAGGCTTTCCAGATGTTTTTCAAGATTATTATTATTATTATTACTATTACTACTACTACTACTACTACTACTACTACTACTACTACTACTACTATTATTATTATTATTATTATTATTATTATTATTATTATTATTATTTATTGGGTTTATAGACCGCCCTCCCCTGGAGGGTCCATGGTAGTGTTAATTCTGTTAAATTGTTTGGAAGATTTATATGCTGCTTGCCCAGGACTCCAAACACTTTGATGCTCAACCAAACCAAATGAATAAATTCAGTAACATCATCAAAATACACCTTCAATTTACAACCTGACTATAAATCTACCATTTACTGACCTGAAACCACAGGATAAAGCAATAAAAGACAACTCAAAGACAAATCTTGTTCACTGAAAAAAAAATCTCGTCCAACTGAAAAAAGAAAGTAGCTGCAAATAGAGGGGAGCCCTTTTCCATATTTTTAACAGGGCAGTATTTCTCAATGGTGTAAGCCACCACAGACAAAATTCCAGATCCAGCAGCGATCTGATCAACCATATGCCAATTGGAAGGTGAAGAAACCTGAGAAAGAATGATGAACGTTTCCATATCTCGCCAGGAAGATTGTTTCGAACTGTGAGGGCCATTTCAAAGAATGTTCTAGATCTAGGGCCAGTTCCATCAAGCAGGTTCTCAGCAAGGTGTCGTCCAACAGATGTCCACCTAGCCCAGGCATGGCTATACCCCAGATAAAGAAAGCTGACAAGCATACAACGGCTGACTACTGCTTCTGGTCATTCTTGCTTCCCACACATCCATTCAGGCAAATGAGCCACGTATGGCTGCCATTAGTACGATAAGCTATGGCGCACTCTCCAACCCTCTCCCTGGTTGGCACCTGCTGTTGCTCCTAATAGCCTTCACTGCTCACTCAGTCAGGAAACAGTATGGCTGATTCCGCATGGGCCAAAAACAGTGTTGTGAAAACGGTGTGAAAATGGTATAAAAGGGTTTAAAACAGTATAAAAGGGTTCAGACCATTTTCACACTGTTTTCACACTGCTGTTTTTGGTCCATGCGGAATCAGCCTATAATACAATGACTGTGATAGTCTACAAATCTTGATGTCTGGCTAAGGAGGAGGGGAAGAAGAGGAGAGGAGCCATCACTGAGATGCACACATCAAAGGAGGGAGAAGGGCTAGATAGCCAAATCATTCACGGGGGCCCAAGGCTTCCATCAGGAAGGCTGCCACATGGTGAAAGGGACCTACTTACTAAGGATATGGAGGTTTGGCTGCTGCTCAGTGGTGTCTATCCTGTCACTCCACGGGCATCAGTGCAGATGGAGCCTCCCCTGTCCTCACTTTGGTTGAATCCCCACTTGAAATTTGCAGGCAGATCCAAACCTGTTCATTGTGAAACTGTGTCCTCTTCATTGGAGTTTCTCCCTCCCCACCGCAGCGAGCACACAGCAGACACACACGGTCACAGAATTCTTAGCAATCCCCACTACCAGGCAAGCTCGCTTCGCCGGTCTCCCCTGATTGGCTGGTGTGCCTTGATGGGGCGAGACCTTTTCCCACTGAGGAAACATACATTGTAGGGGTGTGATCAAAAAACCAGCGTGTAAAAGTTTAACGTTTAACTGTTTAACTGTGCAAACAGTTAATCGTTACCTGTGTAAACCATGAACAATTCAAAGTTACACGTTTGACTGTTTAATGTTTGCATCCCCTTCTGCTGGCCGATCGCAAAAGCGGAAATGAAACCAAGGAAAGGCTGCGTGTGCATCGCAGTGCTGATTGGTTGCCCAAATTCTGTGTCACACTCTAGGGCGGGAAATGAGTCAGGGTTTCAACCCTCATCCCTCCCCTCGGATCAGCTCTGAATCGTGTCAATGGGATCTATGCCACTTGCAACCAGGTCCTGCCGGAACGCAGATTAACGGGGAGAACGAGTACCAGAAACGGAATCTGCCACGCAAGCAATGGGGAGGTCGTCCCTCAAACCTGGCTAGTTTGTGTTCTGAAACCTGGCTAAGACGGTAGTGGGGATTCGACCATAATGAAAAGAAAGTACTATCAGTTATGCATGCTGGCCCAATCTTAAATAACCCTATTAGTGATTAAACACCCAAACTGAGAATATCTTTGGACTGGTGGAAATTTCCTGAGTAATTATTTACAACACGGGTGACGTAAAACCTCCTGCCGCTTTTTCCATCTCCACAGTATCCGCTTTTCTTTTCCTGCAGTGGACCAACCAGCACTGTCCACGGTATCCCACGTGCAACTTTATCACGGAACTATAGAAAGGCCTTGTTTTCAAATCCCTTTCCTAATAACCCCTGGCACACGGCTCACCCTTTTGCACCACACCCCACATCGAGTTGATGTTTCCATTGAGCTATCTGCCACAAGTCCTCCACAATCTCTTTCCTCATCTGTCACCATCCGTTCAGCCCCAGGGCTCATCCCTTTACACTTGTGCATGCTGTCAGCTGATCAGGGTCTACTCTGACTGGCCGCAGGTCTCTCCAGGGGCTCAGGCAAGGAAGGGTCTCTGTCACCATTTCCCGACCATCTTTAACAAGAAGATGCCTGGTTTTGAACCTGCTACAAGCAAGACCTGGACTCTGTCCCTGGGTCATGGACCCTCTTGCCATACAAAATGGAAGATGGATTGAGAGCTATTTAATTCAAATTAGCTTTGGGGAACATCTAACGTCCTGCTAAAAGGTATTGGCAGGTTTAACAACTGTTTAGCATCATTAATCTATTTATGACTGTTGGCATTAATGCTCTATTCAGCAACAATAACTTGCTTAGTTCTAATCAGCTTCTTAGAACTGACAGATCTAATCAGCTGCTTAGCACAGCATTCCACTTGACAGAGGAATAACTAAAGTGCTCTGTTACGCAAAATTTTGGAAGGCAGAAAATCCACAGTGCTTGCACTGAGATGGGAGAATGTGTGTCATAGAGCAGCTAACTGGATTATGAATCAGGTAGCCCCTGATTCTCGCTTCTACTATGAATTGTCTAGGTCAGATAACTCCTTTTTTCTATATGTTAACATGGGAATATTAAGAGCTTTTCTGCACAATTCATTTAAAAAGTTTTGAAGTTTTGAAGCAGGAAACAAAATGTATTGTCGAAGGCTTTCACGGCCGGAATCACTTGGGTGCTGTGTTTCTTTCACGGCCGGAATCACTTGGGTCCTGACGTTTCGCCTGCATCTGTGGCTGGCATCCTCTGAAGATGCCAGCCACAGATGCAGGCGAAACGTCTTGAGAAAATGCTGTTAGAACACGGCCATACAGCCCGGAAACCACACAGCACCCAAGGAAACAAAATGTTTCCTCCATGGACTTGTGCACTGTTTTTATCGCCAATTTCTTTTCTTTTTTTAATTTCCTGTGTCAAAACGTTTTACGTGAATCCCCTTTTACAATGATTCTCTAGCTTAAACATTTTGAAAACTTTGTTCGTTACTGTGTGATCTATTAACTATATTTCCCATGTTCCTCTGCTTCCTCCTCAGTGCCATGTTCTGAGCTCACTCAGTTCCCCCTTGCCTGCTTATTTTCAGCATTTCTTTTATTTTTTGGGGGGTGGGGGATCAGTCTTCAAAGCGTCAAGTATGTGAGTACAGAATGCAGCACAAGACTGTGGAGCATCAAAGAACTGATTCAACACAGAACTTTAAAAAAGGGAAAAATCATGTAACGGCCACTAAGAATCACATCAAGAAGGTGAATGCAAACAAAAAGGCGGGGGTACTGAAAAATTTTACCAATCTTTTACAAATGTTTTAGGAGATCTGTGTGGAAAAAGCCAATGTTAAACCATCATACTCTCTGTAATTACAGAAGACGCACGGTGTAGTGGTTGTAGAATGCCAGACTAGAATCTGGGAGGGACAGGTTTGAATTCTTATTCTGGCAAGGAAGCTTGATAAGTAACCGTGGGCCTGTCACGCTGTCTCAGCGTAGTGTAGTGGTTAAGAGCAGGTGGATTCTAATCTGGAGAACCGGGTTTGATTCCCCACTCCTCCACCTGAGTGGCAGAGGCTTATCTGGGGAACCAGATGTGTTTCCACACTCCTACATTCCTGCTGGGTGACCTTGGGCTAGTCACAGTTCTTCAGAACTGTTTTAGCCCCACCCACCTCACAAGGTGTCTGTTGAGGGGAGAGGAGGGAAAGGAGCTTGTAAACCACCTTGAGTCTCCTTACAGGAGAGAAAGGTGGGGTATAAATCTAAACTCTTCTTCTTCTTTTCATGGGATTGTTGTAAGGATAAAATAGAGGAGAGGAAAACAATGTAAGCCACATCAGGTTCCCTTCAGGGAAAAAGCTCGGGTACAAATACAGAAATAAATACTCTTTGATTTTTTTTTTCTGGTTCTGTCCTGATTGCAACATGTTAAAGTCTTCATCACAATGTCACTTTTCCTGTGGAGGGGGAAAGCTCTCACTGCTTTACTCTGAGATTTCCATTGGGAAAGAGCATTTGCTATAAATGTGTCAAGAGATTCCAGGAAGGAAGTGAGCACAGAGTATGAGCAACGCTCTCATGGCAATTAGGAGAAAATTAAATACTAAGATGCAGGCCCCTAGAAATATGATACACGTAATAAAATGGCAGAAATTCCCTTTTCAAATCCAATTATCGCCATAGAGCAGCAATTATTTAGTTGCGTTAAGAGTTAAAATAAAATATGATCCTTGGTACGTTGCTGGATTCCCTTGCATTTATGTTGTGTATTCTGAACTGTCAAGTCTTCGAAGCCAGGGACAGGCAGAAAATAGGAGAGAGAAAGGAAGGGAGAGAAATTGAGTTCACTTGCTAAATTTATATTAAGAAAGATAAAATAGTGAGACGCTACCAATACATCTACATGACTCCTGAAGCAAATCAAAACACAGCCTTCCCTTTACAGTCACATCCTCCTGGCTCCCCTAGAATTAGCAACACGCTCCAAAGTCCTTCATCATGGCAAGAATATTCCGAAAAAGATGTCAACAGAGAAAGTCAAAACATTCCCAGCTTCAAGACAAAATACCAATAAAGGAGCCGTTATTCTGAACGATCCATATTTCTCATTAGCTTGCCCAACATGGATTAAGACAAACAGTATGTCATTACGCATATCAGTTAGGAGAAATATGATCTTTCCCCCCAGTAAGCAGAATAAAGGACATAGGAGGTTTTGTTTATTTGCTGTCTGTGTCCTGATCCCACAAGGGGAATGCATGCGCAGAAAGAAGATTATGGTGGTACAGTCTCTGCTCAGTCAGGGATCAGGCTAATTCAGACTTCACTGATATCCCACCTTTCTCCCCCAACAGAGACCGAAAACGGCTTACATAATTTCTTCCATTTTATTTGCACAACAGCCCAGCGAATTCATTTAGGCTGAGGCAGTGTGGCCAGGAAGAAGAAGAAGAAGAAGAAGAAGAAGAAGAAGAAGAAGAAGAAGAAGAAGAAGAAGAAGAAGAAGAAGAAGAAGAAGAAGAAGAAGAAGAAGAAGAAGAAGAACAACAACAACAACAACAACAACAACAACAACAACAACAACAACAGCAACAACAACAACACCAGCAACAACAACAGCAACAACAAGAAGAACAAGAACAAGAACAAGAACAAGAACAAGAACAAGAACAAGAACAAGAACAAGAACAAGAACAAGAAGAGTTTGGATTTATATCCCCCCTTTCTCTCCTGTAGGAGACTCAAAGGAGCTTACAATCTCCTTGCCCTTCCCCCCTCACAACAAACACCCTGTGAGGTAGGTGGGGCTGAGAGATCCCAGAGAAGCTGTGACTAGCCCAAGGTCACCCAGCTGGCGTGTGTGGGAGTGTACAGGCTAATCTGAATTCCCCAGATAAGCCTCCACAGCTCAGGCGGCAGAGCTGGGAATCAAACCCGGTTCCTCCAGATTAGATCCACGAGCTCTTAACCTCCTACGCCACTGCTGCTCCAGGATAAAAATGCTTTTTTTAAAGCATTTTTATCCTGGAGCAAAGTCACCCACCTTGCTTCCATGGTAGAGTGCAGATTCAAATCTGGATTTCCCAGATATGAATCCAATACTCTGAGTAACTCATACTCTTTCACAAAGTGTTACAGGCTGGAGAATGGATTCTACTGGGATGTGTGTGAGATCCCCCCCGATATTCACAACTAAGCACAGCGGAGATCATAATTGTTCTATCGATGTCATTAGCAAGAGCGCCTACAAGTAGCAGATTGACACATGTGATTTCACCAGTGATCTGAAGTCATGAGCACTGCAAACATTCCCAGTCTGGCCCTTTGACCTGCTGTGGAAACACCCCCCCCCCCAAAAAAAAACACCACCCTCTCCTTCTACCCAGAGAGCAGCAGCCCTTATAGCAAACATCTTGTGATGAACTAAGGAAAAGTACTCCCCCTCTTTATAATGGGTATATTCATCTTCAAAGTACCTCACATGTAAGTGGGGAGCCTCAGGAGCAGATCAGGAACATTTCAAAGACTTTTACATGTCACAGGAGGGGGTCCCCCTTCAAAGTCACTTGCTCGCGTCTTGCCAGAAAAAGAGCACCATTCAATACCCCAAAGGTCACCACACAACACTGAAGTATGCAGTCTGATGTTCAGGCAACTCTAAGTAAAAATAATGAATAGGCTGGTGGCCAAGACCTGTAGGCTATGTTCTTCTTCTTGGTCGCACGCACTGTTACACACACAGAGAGAGCTACACTACACAGGACGAAAAATATATTAAAAGCTGGAGGCACAAGGGCTTCAAGACAGATTTCCACAGTAGCATTTTTTATCCTGGAGCAAATTCTCACCATGAAGATGATGACATGGGAACACTGGTAAAACCACTAACTTTCTAGAAATTCCTAGAAAGGACTGACATAATTCCAGAGAAAACGCAGACAAGAAATCAATCCTCTTTAGGGATCTAGAGCTCTAGTATTTCCCAAAGAGAGATGGTGATACTACCAGTTTCCTCCACTAGTTATGTCACCAACATCACCAACAGCAGCTTGCCCATATCCCTTGCTTTGTGTCTTCTACTGATTTGCAGTCCATGCCTGGTAATCCTACACTGGAGACCTCTAGCCTCGATAGGCAAGATTGCTGCAAGCCCTCAGTATTCTCCAGACCTAAACTCTATCTAGCTCCTCCTCATCCAAACTGTCCAAATAAGACTCAGATGAACTGCTCAGGACCTTGGGCTCCCAACAGATGTGGTTACCTTGGAATCTTGGGCTCTGTCTCTAAGGGCGTTTCCCCACTTACCTTTGCTGCCCTTTGCTGTGCGCTACTCTCAGCGCGCGGCATCTCTGGCGCGCACCCGGGCGTCCCCACGACCCCGCGCTCTGCTCTGCGCGGGGTCATCAAAAGGCGCCGTTTCGAGGAGTGCCAGGGATGCCGCGCGCTGTGGGGGTGCGAGAGCGGCAGCGTCGGGGCAGCTGCGTTGTCGCCGCCCCTGTAGTGGGGAATGCCCCGGGACCCCGCGCTACTTGAGGAGAGTAGCGCGGGGCTTAAGGTAAGTGGGGAAAGGGCCTAAGCTAAGCCATGAAATGGTGGCTTCTTATGAAGTGTCACTAGCTCAAGAATTATCTATACAAATAGATTATGGAAAATTAGCTTGATGAAAATTGCCATACTGTACAAAGTCAAATGGCTTGATTAATAAAATTTCTAATAGGCTTGTGAATAAACTGACCAAGTTTGTTATTTTTACAAAAATAATAAAGTCCAGGAGAAGGTTGTACCTAATATTTATTTGGGCCAGATACAACAAACAGAGGCAGGGGCGAAGTGAGGGGGAACTCCGCCCGGGGTACGCATGCACCCTGTACCCCTGCCACAGTGCCATCTGCCCACCCCCACCCCGGAATGCCCCACCCCACCCCCCAGAACGCCCACGCCATGCCACACGCCCATGGCGTTGTGCCCCACCCAGTCCTGTTGGCGCTACACCTGTAAGGAATTCCATAGAAGCAGAAATAAAAGGCTTTTTGGGAGTAAAAGTCCATTTATTAAGACATTGTCTTAAAGCTCAAGCTACCGCGCGGTGATGCTGGGAATCAACCGCCAGAAGCTAACAGGTTACCGCTTTCACCATTCACCCCATCCCCTTCCTGCTTCCCATGGGGTTGAGTCCTCATCTCAGCGCAGAGATAAGGTCTCGCCACGAAGAAGAAGCCCCATCGCCGGGCTGTAAGGAATGCACTCAAGGTTACTTTACCATCAACACCATTGGATCAGCTTTACACTCTGCCTCCTTAAAGAAGCGACCCCTCCCAGCGTTTATCTTGAAGTAGCGCCGTGGAAAGCAGAAATAAGGGTGGGGGCTTCAATATTACGGAATAAACCTTAGCATTGATTTACTTACCTGCAGAGGAATATCCACCCAAAGGACTAAATGTTACAAAGCGTTCGCGGTGACATGAAAGAGTCCAGAATAGCGTCAATTTACGTAGTGCTTTGTGACCATCCAATAATGATGCGGTGGGGGGCCTCTCTCCGGTAGTCGTGCCAGGCATCGGAAGCTGGAGCCTCCTTGAGCAAGCTGGAATGGAAGACACAGGATGAATATTACTAAGAGAGTTAGGCAAATCTAAGCTGAAGCAGTGACATCATTAAATCACTGCTAGTAATCTAGAAAGGTCCCACAAATCTTTTGCCAAGTTTGGAGTATTTATGCACGTCTCTGAGGATTTTTTGTAGATAAATACATACCCCAGGAGCCCTGCGCAGAGGAAAATCCCGGTTGTTTTGCAAGCTATCCGCTTACAGTTTTAGGAGTCCTTTTGCTTCGATTGTAAAAGCGGTCTGGGCCGTTTTCTCTCATCCCTCGGCTAGGGATGAAAAATCCACTGTTAGCGAAACTCTGGAGTCCCAAAGCTGCTGCTGCGGGTAGTTGTAGCAGCGATTGGAAAGCGGGCGCCACCAGACACATGAATTTCAAAAGGGTTTTCTTTGTACTATGAACTGCGGCATTGTTGTAGCTTACTTTCTGCAAAGCGGAATAAGCTTCTAGCACCAATTGTCTTGGTGGTAGTTAGTGTAACTCGCGTAAATACTGCTCAAGGGTTCATTGCGGTTCTCTCCGTCACCGCCCGTCACTTTGAAGGCGTAGGTAGAGTTACGACAGCGAAGTGACTAACAACTAAAAAACGCACAGAACTTTAAAGGATGAATTGGGGCCTTGATGCGAGGACAATACCTGTAATAAGTGACCCGGAATGGAGACGGTAAATATATGTTGAATGAACAGCCCGTGCCTTTAGGCCCGGAGGGATGGGCGGCTTTATGGAATAAAATGGGCTTTGTTTAGAAAATAAGTCTACCACCACCCATAAAAGAGCAAAGTGTTGCCATGACTTTTCAGAGACCCGAATCGCCAATAAAATCCATGGAGATGACTTCCAAGAACGCGGAGGCCACCGGGAGATAGGTTTCAACAGTCCATGGGGCTTTCAAGGATGAGTTTTGGCTTCTGCACAAACCGAGCGGCCCTTAATGTATGCCTCATCGTCCTATGCATTGCGCTTTCACCAGAATTAAGCTCTTATGGCCAAATGCAGTTTTCAGAAAGCCAAACAAGCCCGCAGCCGAAGCGGCGACGGGTAAAGCCTCAAGAACCTGCTTGGCGGAGGGGAGACGCATCAACATTCCTCGCCAAACCCATTTTCCAAACGCAATTGGGAGTCACCTTCTTCCGCTGAGGTTGCGGCAGCCCGCCTCGCCCCGCAGGAAAGCGTGAGAGGACGACTAGGAATGGGACAGCGATGAGGACGCTTTGAGATCGGCGACAGCCAGCCCCAACTGAGATGGAAAGAACAGTGCGCGAATGTCTCGTAAGGTGCTCCACTGGTAGGCGCCGAGCTGGCCAAATAGTTTATTGGTTTTTTCCAGGGAAAATGGACTGTAAAGAGAAACGAGAAAGAAATCGGCCCAACGAAGCTACTTTTGGCATCATCTTGAGGCGGAAGAGCCGCCGCTTTTACATCCCAACAAACCTGAAAGGTGGGTAAGCCGGCTCCTCCAGCCAGTGGCGCCAAGTGGAGAGTGCCACTTTGATGGCCAGCCCTTTGACTCCCCACAGTCCAGTTGAGTTCAGCAACGGTACTTTGACAAATAGCAATAACGGAACCAGCCTACCATCTTTATTTTTCGCAACAGGCCGCCCCTGCGTTGTCCGGTGCATCCAATGCGGAACTACAAACGGAGATCTGGGTCAGGGTGCTTTTAGATAGGTTCGGTAAAAGCAGACTTTAAGAGTTGAAAGGCGCTGCCGGTTAATTCGTGACCGGTGTTGGGGCCCTGGCGAAGCGGGACAGTGGATTTTACCCCAGCGCAGAAATCGTGAGAGGGAGAGCCAGTTCAGCCAATTAAAGTGGCAAAAGTCAATGATAGAAATTAGCAAAACCAAGAAAAGATTGCCTTTTGGCGTTGCGGGGCAGGCCATTGAGGACTTCGCGCTTAATTTAGCAGGATTCATTTTCGCCTCGGCGGTGATCCGTAACCCAAATAGTCAATGGAGTCTGGTGAAAACTTCGTATTTGAGAAGCTGGCAAAAGAGAGAATACCGAAAAAAGCACTCCAGTCCAACGTCTTCCGCCACGGTACCGTCATCTGCCCCGAAGTAAATAAAACGCAGTGTCCTCGCCGAAGGTGGCCATAAAGCCCCAGTCCGTTTCAACTGGAATATACGTAAGCGAAGCCCAAACTCGTTCCAACTTTAAAGTTAAACGCGGTTTCCAGTTCGCGGCAAAATTTGACGTTCTCGTAAAGTCGTCCACTTCACGAAGCACGTCCCGACGCGACATTTTAGCCATTATGGTTCCGCTGAACTCCTGGCGCAAAAAAAGTCGGTGAGGACCCATCTTTTCTTACAAACAAAACGGGAGTTGAAGGTGAAAGCTTTTGGTAGTCTACCGTATGAACCCCAGCGAAAGGGTTTTGTCCTAAGAAGGCACGGAGTTCCTTCTTCTCCCCTCATTGGGACTCATGCGATAGATTCTACCCCTTGGGTAGTTGCTCTGGTTGTATAAATCAATTTTGGTATAGTCAGTGTCTCTGTGGTAACTGGATCGCGATTCTGTTCCTGAAAACTCTGGCTAGATCATGATATGCAGGTGGATAATAAGATCGAGCACCGCTGAAGAAGCTGGTGTCAGAAGTTGCCTTCCAGTTCATGTGTTCACCGCGAGGGAGGGTCAGTAAATTCTAAGATCCGTTTTTCCAAATGAACTTTGGTTCATGTAATAGTAATCCGCGCTCAAAATCCGGCGAGTGCCGTCACCAAGATAAATCCACATTCTCCCAATGGTCGGCGTAACGGAGGAGAACCGGCCAGTTTTGTACTGGCCGGTCCTTTCGCTCCTTAAGGCTGCCGGCCCATTTGCGGAATGGTATGGGCTTGGCCAGGAATTTGGTCCAGACCTAGCTCCTCTGCCACCCAGTCGCATTAAGCGCGGGAGCAGCCAGAACTAATAAGGGCCGAGGTACATGATGCGAAAGTGTGTTTAGCGGGTTGGCCAGAAATGCTTGACAGTAATGAGCTGCCTTCACCACCGCTGCCAGGAGTCGGTGGCCAGTCCATGTCCATGGGCGAAGAAAGGCAACAGCTGCTTCCTCTGGTCGCCTTCTTCTTCGATGACCGCTTTTTTAGACTTAACCCGCTGGCGTAAGCGGCCCTGACTCCGCGCTGGTGGTTTATAGATGTGGTGCCGGAGCTGGAGCTGTTGGTTTTGTTTCTTGGGACAGTTACGGTTAGATGACCTGGCCTCAAGAGTAAAGATTACGTAATCCCAGTCGGCTACGCGCTCCAGGTGGTTTCGGTAGGGGCAGCTGGGCTTTACCTTGGTGGACACAGCAGTGGGTTTTTGGGCTGGGCGCCACCGGCACGAAGAGTTCCAGACGGGATGCCACCCGGGATCCCAGCTGGATCCACCTGGGTAATAGTGCCAGGACCAATTAAAAAACACCATTTCACGCAGCTGTCAGCCCACAGCATCCGGAGTATTCGCCAGATTTCATGCTTCAGCCACTCAGGAGGAAGTTCCAGCAGCCGCGACGGTAAAATTCACGGGCAAATTCTCCTGCAAACGGGCGTTGCCTTGCTGATAGTTTTGATGGTGGATAGCTCTACTTCGGCTTCGGATCTTGGTATGCCGCCATTTTAAGGCTTGAGGAATGCGGCAATCGCGGCGAGAGTCTTCATCCTGCAAATCTAGGAAGAGTCATCGCAATCCAGTCGGCTGCTGCTCCCCATCCAGGACGGAGCCGGAGCAACCCTATTTTTCGCCAGACCGGGTATAAATCATCATAGTCTTCCGCGGCGGCATTGAGCTGCAAACGAAGCGGTGGAAGTTTTGCCGTCCCATCAAACTGGCTGGTATCAGTCGATACGCCTGCTCAACGCGCTCTGGTGCCTGCTGGGGTGGTGGTTGCCGGTTGGGCAGGTTGGGCAGGCAGCTGTTGCAATCGGGCGGACCGGTATGATGTCGCCACGGGTGGTGGTGGACCTGATACGGCCCCTGGCACCGGGCGCGATCAGTAACAGCATAGACTCCAACTTGGGGTTCCTGGTCTGTTGCCTCCTTAGCTTCCCTCTCCAACGAAAGCCAGCTCCTGGCGGTCATCGCATCCTGGTGCGCATGCAAAGCAGCTCGCTCCAATTCAGCTTCAGTTCGTTCCGCTTAAGGGCTTCGCGAGCTCACTTTTATGCGGTAGGCCTCCTGAACGCTGCTGCTGTAACCAGTCTGGAGTGTTCCAGGACTTTTACCGCACCGACAGATTCTGGCATACAATTGTCGCGTTGGAGCGCATCTTTGGCACGGTCCAACTCGAGTTGGACTTCTTTGCGTTGCCGTTCCCGGTCCCTCTGCAGGTTTTCATCATTTTGCTGCAACTGTGCCCGCTCCTTCCCATAGCTGACGCTCACGTCCATGCTTTGGGCATCTTCACGCCTACTTCCTCATCCCAGTCTCCTTCGGCGAGAGGAACAGATCCGCTGGGAGTGCAGGCTTTCTTCGACTCTTTCTTCATCTGGAACAGACATCGGAGACAATCGAGGCCGCCGTGAAGCCACCGGGTGGTTCTCGAAGCACCTCAAAAGCGGTCGCTAATCGATCAGGGGGTCCGATTGGGGAAGCTGCACGATACCCTCCCAATTCCAGTTTAGTCCCGGTGTCCTTGGACGGCCCCAGTGCTGTGCCACGGTGGTTCCTGGGGAGCATCACCAAAATACGGGTCCAGGAACCGCTCAATGGATCAAGCCGTCGCGATGAAAGGTGGTCAGGCCCGCCTCTTCCATGGTCAGGTTGCATCTGGAGGTTTGTAATCCGGGCCACGGTAGCGGTAGAGATCCCAACCCACAGGCGCTCGCATCCATGACAGCGCCCCAAACGGCTTCATGAAGTCCTCTTAGTTGTCGCCGCCAGTCCTCGCTCAACGGAGTAAAGGAAGACTGCTGATACGAAGATCGGAAAGGTTCGCCACCAGCTGGTGTCTGCTTTCCTGCTGGTGCCTCCAGATCCAGGAAGCAGCGTCGAGCCTCTCTTTGGGGCTACCGCATCTTCCGCAGAAACAACCTCTCCATGTCAACAAGACAATCGGTGAGGTCCACTGCACTAGAATATGATGTATTAGATTCCTCGCCACAATGTAAGGAATTCCATAGAAGCAGAAATAAAAGGCTTTTGGGAGTAAAAGTCCATTTATTAAGACATCTTAGAAAGCTCAAGTACACGCAGTGGCAGGAATGACGCTTCCCGCCAGAAGCACAGGTTATAACACCATTCACCCCATCCCCCCTTCCTGTTCTACGGAACGAGTCTCATCTCCGCCAAGAGACGAAGAAGCTGGCCCATCGCCCGGGCTGTGGAATGCACTCAAGGTTATTTCACCATCAACACCATTGAATCCTTTACAACACCTCTGAACAGATATTGTCTTTACATCTACATTTCATGTGGAATGGAATTACTGTTTGTTCTGATACATGCATTACATGCAAGTAGATGGATTTTTTGTGTTTTATTTTTTGATAACTGTAAGTTGATATTAATAGGTTTTCTATCAGCATTTTGTAAGTAAAGACATATAAAAGTAACGCAAAAAAAACAAAATAGCAGCAGGTAATTTTGCCTTTTGATCATTGATGCATCCCTTGATGAAGGATTTGTTTTAATTAAGGCCTTAGCCATGAATGAAGGCTTTCTTTAGCTTTGAATGAAGCAATGAATGCTACTTAATATGGGAAATTTGCCCAGCAAAAGGTGTCATAGCTATCCATTTGGCTGGCACTCAAATGGGTTTGAACTTTGACCTCAGGGGTTAAGACTGGGTGGGGTAAAAGGCACTTCTGAATCTAGTCATGCTGCAAAGGCAAAAATTCTTAAGGAAATTCCAACTGATTTCAGAGAAAGTTTACTGATGAAATACATTTCCTTTGTCTAGATCTGTGCCAAATATTTTCTAGGAGAGTCATCTTTAGTAAACTTTTTTCACAGTTGCTGAAAGAGATGGCATATTTTGACCATTCCACTGCATTCCTCTTACAAACCAATTTTTTCCCCGCAGAGTTTATAATTTCTAGGGTCAGTGTGACATTGATAGATAACTGCATACAATTGCGCGTTCCCTTATGTACTGCCATAAGTATGCCTAATTTGAGGACTCCGAAGGATGATTGGCAATGTACTGAGATTACAACCGATCCACAGGTGACACAGATTAACTCACCTGGAGTAAACAGCTGCTTTGGAAGGTGGACTCTATAGTGTACACCTGATTGAAGTTCCTCCCCTCTCCCAACACTGGGCGATTTCCCACTGGCGATTAATCCTGGGATAGTCACCCGAAATATCCAAGTTTCCTCGTGATCTCCCCACTGCTGAACCATGGAACACAGATCAGTCCTGTTTCTGCTGCTCCCCACCCCCCACCCTTATCACGGGATTTTCCTGAACCTGCTTGTATACGCACCTTTTTGAAAAAAACACTCCAATGGGAGCTAATAGGAGATGGGAGTTACACATTTGAAGGTCCATAAGTTTGGCTCCCATGAACCAAACTTCACCAAACCGAGGTGGTATCATCAGAAGAGTCTCCTACTGATACCACCCAGGTTTTGTGAAGTTTGGTCCAGGGGGTCCAAAGCTATGGGCTCTCAAAGGGGGTGCCCCATCCCCCATTGTTTCCAATGGGATCTAATAGGAGATGGGGGCTACACATTTGAGGGTCCATGACTTTGACCCCCATGGACCAAATTTCACCAAACCTGGGTGGTATCATCAGAAGGGTCTCCTAAAGATACTCTGAAATTTGCTAACTCAACAATTGCACCCCTGACAGCAGTCCCCCCGTCCCCCCAAAGGGGCAGGCCTAGACGTCTTCACTAGAAACATGCTGCAGTGAGGATGTTGGAACCTGGATGAAAAGGTGCCGATTCTTTTGGAACTTGGTTGTATCTAGATTAAATTTTCAGTGGGAATTTGGCCACTGTCCTCCCCAGGCTCCACCCCCAAATCTCCAGGTATTTCCCAACCCAGAGTTGGCAACCCTATTTATGGATCTTGTTAAGTCCAGGTCAGAAAATATGGCAGAAGCACCAACACCGACACAGAGGCTCCTTCCGCACATGCAAAATAATGCGTTTTCAAACCAATTTCACAACTGTTTGCAAGTGGATTTTGCCATTCCGCACAGCTTCAAAGAGCACTGAAAGCAGTTTGAAAGTGCATTATTCTGCATGTGCGGAATGAGCCAGAGAGAAAATCTAGAGCACTATGGAAAATAGAGTTCAACAATCTCAGAAAAGGACTTGCTTCTTGGAAATGACAAAATACTGAATTCACTGTTTAACCATATTGGGTGGACAGACCCAAAAGCAAGAAAATAATGGATTATAATTCATGGTGAGATGCAAAAGATATTGAAAATAAGCATTGCGTTAGATCCTAACAGCCCAATTTAGGGGTGGGGGGCAGACCTACCTTTGGAGCTGGGGAAGCTGTGGGCCAGCACAGGTGCCCACCCAGCTGACTCAAGG